>NC_137553.1:14179753-14413685 GCF_963082525.1 Nesoenas mayeri
CCACCATGCAGCCTCCCCGATGTTGTGTGAGAGGCTGCATCCTTAGCAACCCCTCTGTTCTCAGCAGGGTGTTTCCTGGGGCAGTTTTCATTACTGCAGCAACCTCTCCCACATCCTTTTTACTCCCAAAATCTCCCAGCCAGGGGTTTGTCCAAGGCTCTGGGTTGGACCTCTTTGTAGGCAAAGACAAATTGCTGGCTTTGGGCTCTGCCACTAACAGCTGGTTTCGCTGTCTCTTGGCAGTCTCAAGGATTTCCTGCCCAAGGAGTACATCAAGCAGAAAGGGGAGTGCAAGATCTTCATGGTACGTGCAGAGGGGGTATTAAGACCTGGGCTTCTTGTTCCTTCTTGCCAAAAGTTGAGGCTGTTCTTGTTCCTGGAGGCAGCATGTAGTGGCTTGACAGGTGAGAAACAGGAGCATGAAGCTGTAGGTGAGCAGAAAAGGCAGCTCCTGAGGTCTCAGAGGGTCAGAGGGATGCTGTAGCAGGGGACACTGGTGGGCCTGGAAAGGCAATGACAGGATGATGGTGGCTCAACCAGGGGACCGTAGAGCTAGTGTGATGTTCTCTCTTTGCTGTCGCAGGCCCACAAGAACTGCAGGAACATGAGCAAGATTGAGGCCAAAGTTTGCTACATGAAACTTGCCTGTTCCCTCAAGACCTATGGGGTCAAGATAGAGTAGTGGCTACCCTGGCCAAAATTTCCCTTCTTCAACGTCTCTCCATTTGTTGTTGAGCTGCTACCCATCAACCCACATTGCTCCAGTTTTCCCTACACCCCAAATATCTGCCTGTCCTTGGCCTTCCCTGTGCGCTGCCTTCCCATTTCTTGGTTCACACTTTTTCTCGTTGTCAAGCCCCATGTCATGGTTGTCACCACCTGAAAGCATGACCTTGGGGGTGTTTGGTAGACAAGGGAGGCCTTAAATGTCTCTGCCTGAACGGATCCATTCCGGGAGCAGCCCATAACCCTTCTGTCACGGCCCGCATGAGAAGATGAAGGGGAAAAACAAGCTGGTGCCGTGGCTGCTGGGGAGTGCATGATGTGTGTGGACAAGAAGATCAAGGAAGTGATTCAGGAGTGGAACCTGACCAACATCAGGTGTTGGGCAGCCTCACCCAAGAGCTTCACCCTGGTAGAGGCCAGCCCTGGTCCTCCACCCTGCCTCCCTGTTGGTGCCTCTGTGGGGGGATGCTCTCACACCAACCCCTCTCTTAGGTATTGCCCTGCAATGGGACAGCTTTGCCCTCCTCTGGTGCCTCTCCCAATCCTGGTTTCGGTTTTGGAGGCTGGAACTGGGAACTTAGCACATACCAAAGGGGCTCAGGATAGCCACCAGCACCCTGGATTACAAGATTTTAGAGATTACCAGGATGGTTACTACTTGGTGCAGACGATGGGGGGGGGGGGGGGGGGGGGAGCAGATATTACCCAGCTGATTGCCAGCTACATCAACATCATGCTGAAAAAGGTGAGGATGTGCTGGGAAAGGCAGCCAGACACCAATAACCGTCTCTACTCTGGAGAGGGGTGCAGCGTGACCCTTCCAGCAGTTAACACGCAGTGCTGCTGGGAGGATCCTGTAGCTCTGTTATGGTGCCTGGGCTGTAGGAGGAGGGGGAGGCTGGGAGGTATGTGCTGGCTGATGTGTTTTCTCTTTACCTCTGCAGAAAAAGAGAAAAGATCACTTTGGACTGGAGGGGGATGAGGAGTCCACCATGCTGGAAGACTGTGTCTCCAAAGAAGTAAGTCCTCTAGGAGCAAGTTAGTTGCCAACCAGAAATGGAATGGAGAGCAGGCTCCAGCCAAGCTTGAAGCACAGCATCTCTGGAGGAAGAGCTGTCAGTCCTTTGGCAGCAATGCTCCCAGAGAGCTTGGTGCTAGGGCCATGTGTGGGAACAGCAAGACGTGTGGTTCTAGCCACTTGGATGCTAAAGGAAGATCAATACTAACATGACCATCCAGATGGTCAAAGAAGAAAGAATACTATCATGATTGAATCACAGCAATTAGTCAAAATATAAAGGGCCTTGGACAAGTTATACAGAAGTATGTTTTTCATAACTGTAAGGAGTGATAGCCCAGGCTCGTGAGAATGATATCTTGGGCCGGAAAACTGCCCCCAAGTATGTGTGACATGTGAATGTTGTTGGGCCTGGGCTGTGAATGAGTGGGAACATGACTGAAAACAGTCACAACATGAGTGTGGTGTGTTTGGAATAACAGTCATTGAAAAAACATCCCACTGGTGGCATGCCCACCATCCTGAGGACTGCTCCACCCACCAGTCTCACTGCAGGAACTGAACAAGACACCGGAGCACATTGCTGGATCCGAGACTATGAACCCCATCATACACAAAGCAGAGCCATGAGCATGGTGAAATGTTTTCTCTTCCTTTCTTATACTTCTGTTCTTTTGCTTTCCTTCTTATAACTAATATAATAACGTAAGATTTACAGCTCCACATGTGCCACAAATTTATGTTTACCAATTGAACCTAAAATAACATAAATCCTTCTGCCATCAAATCATTTTCCAGTTAGGCCAAGCTGCAAAATAAAAGCCTTTTGTTTACAGACCTTAAGTATTCTGTATACTCTTTTCCAGCCAAGGGGACCTACGAACCTGAGTCACCTCTCCCCCCACCAATACCTCTGGGCAGGATGTGACACCAACCCCCTTGAGAGTCATCCCCGCTGCCTCCATCTCACCTTACACTGGCTGAGCGAAACCATCCCAGCTGCCTCCATCTCACCCCACACTGCGTGAGCAAAACCATCACAGTGGTGGAGGTCTCCTGGCTTGGGGCTCTGCTTAAAGGCAGGGCCAGCACAAGCAGTGACAGCTTCAGGGAGACAGTGCCACGCCAGCCCAAGGAACCACTGCATCATTGCTGGGACCACTGAGAGTGAGTTTTCCATCACATGATGTAACTGCTATATTTGTATCAGCTGAGCTTAGCACTGCGAGAACAGTTACAGAGGTTTTATATCTTAGGAAAAAAAAAAAAAAACCAGCCAAAATTCAATTGCATTGAAGCAGCCTGTTGGCACACTCACAGTAAGTTTCCAGAACAAGCCACAAATCTTCAAACACAACAATTTTGCCGTTTTTAATGTGCTCTTTTTCTAAGGAAGACTCTGGATGAGGTGGTGTTTTTTTTTGTTGTTTTGGGTTTGGTTGCAGATTTTTTTGTTGCTTTTGGTTTTGTTTTTTTTTTTTCAGCAATGTCAAATTTCATTTGGGAAAGGCCCCACTCTGGTCCACCCCCAGGTTGAGGGTGAATCAACGCTGGGAGCTAGCTACAGGAAGCTTTATTAGCTGTAAACCATCCTACTGCTGGGACTTTCCACAGCCACAGGGCTGCCCGCCCAGACAGCACAGCTGGGCAGGTCCCAGGCTGCCATGATGCCTGTCAGCGGCAGCTCTGCCTGCATACCAGCTTTTGCACAACAGCAGAAGGAACTGGGTCAAAAATTAACCCAGTAAGAAGCTGGACCTGGCTCTGGACAGGTCCTCCAGCATGGGACAAGTATACACAGCCATGGCAGGTACTGGGAATGCGGGTGGCTCAGCCTCACGCTCATGGGAAGGATGAACCAACAGCCCTGGCCGGTGACAATGCTGCATGCTGCTGAGGTGATTCAACCCGCTTCCTCTTTCCCAGCTGCATGGCCACATTGGACAGTGAGATGGTTTCTTCCAGCCAGGGCCAAGCTTGCTCCTGGGGAATGTAAGTGGCTGGTGAGCCCAGCCCTGCGGCACCTCTTTGACCACCTGGCTATTACCTGCAGCTGGGTCGGGAGAATCCTCTTGCCCCCAGCAGGGAGGGCAGCCATGCTCAGCATGGGAAATGGGCAAGGGGCACGGCAGTAGGGCTGGAGGATCACAGCCACAGCCCACAAGCTCACCCACACCAGGGTGAAGTGGCTCTGGCCATTAGCCACTGGTGTTTCCCATGTATCCCCAGGCCTGTCTGCTCCTGCTGGGCATTCTCTGCTCTCCAAAGGGAGGGGGCACAAACAATGGCACCCTTGGGCTGCCCACCACCAAGGCAGGCACAGGGGCAAGCAAAGGCAGGAGGACAGCATGCTCAGCCAGCAAAAAGGGTGCCTCACAGGTCCCTGTTCCCTAGCCTTCCTGCTCCCCTTCCCCAAATCTGCCAGGATGTGCCACTTCAGGATGCACCAAGCTCCCACCGTTGCCATTCAGCAATCAAGCCATGCACTTGGTTGGTGCTCACCACACATCATCATGTAAGTTGCGCAGCAGTGGCTGCTCATTTAGCACTTGAGGGGTTTCACCCCATGGTCTGCAGAATGGGGTGTGGGCAGTTCAGATCCTTTACTAGGCAACCTGGGGACTCCAGCAAATCTAAAGATCCCCAAAAATACATCCCCTCCCCCTCTCAGCAACAAGGCACAGGGAGAGAGGAGAAGGGAGTAAACAATTATTGCTACCAAATATAGGTCTAACAGCCAGCAATGAAGCCATGGCAGAAGCATGTAGACATCCTGCCAGCAGATTCAAAGGGCCAAGGAGCTTGCAGGGGTGTGAGCAAGAGCCATCACAGAGCAAGGCTAGGCAGGTGTCAAGGTTTAAAGCAATGCGACAATAAACTGTGGCAGATGCTCCCTGTTACCCCCTTACCCTCCCCCCCACCCTTTCCTTAGATTGGAAGATGATAAGGAAGATAAAGAGGAAGGAAGAGAGGCTTCAAGTTGGAAGGGTTTTAAAGGCTTTACTAATGCTACTAATAAATAGAGAAAATATACAAAACCAGTCTTGAATGCCCAATATTGAATTGGCATCACTCCAGCAGCAGCGGAGCTAGGAGTTGGCGTGGCTCCAGCAGCTGTAGGGCAGGCACCTGGAAGTCATGGGTGGGACTTCACAGCAAACCGGAAACTGCTTTCAGGGTTGCAGGGCCTTAGGCCTAGCATCACAGGCATGGGCAACAGGGTCCTCTCTAGATGCTGGCCATGATCCAAGAGAGTGAGACCCTTGTGATCTCCATCTTATATAGGGGGTATGATGATTATGGGGTGGAATACTCAGTTGGTCAGTTTTAGTCACCTGTTCTGTCCACCCCTCCTTCCAAATACGTCCCATTATCAGTTGACCTTGGTTACCATAGTAAACATGAGCTTCTTCAGCATTCCGTTGGTCATCTTATCAGCACCGAGCACAGTGTCAGAGAAAAAATGTGCAGTTACTTAGAAGGCACTTAGAAGAACTTAGCTGAAAGGAAAAATCACTAAAAAAGAACTGGTCTTGTTTTTAACAGAACCAGGACAGCAGGGAAAAGAGGATATAGCAGGGCTTCCCTTACCCAGTTAACTACTCCAGTCAGGGCACCCACCCCAGCCCCATGCATCCCACTCCAGCACCCCATTCCAGGACGGGGCGGGGGGGGCTACAACCAGCCTTCTGTGCCAGGACGATCATTGGGAGCTGCCAGGGTTACCTCCCTGTCACGGTCCACTCGGTGATGGACTCGTGATGGTTCGTTTCCCTTGATCTCAGAGCGCAAAATTAAGGCAACCAAAATGCCAAGGGGTTATGATTCAATCAAACAGTGTTACTTTATTAATTTGCCCTTAAAGCGGCACGCAATAGAGAGAGAGAGAGAGTAAGAAAAAGAAAAGGGAAAAGAAACGGGGAGAGTAAAAGTAAAGATGGGAAATAAGGATGCAGCTTCAGAGGCATCCCTCTGGTCTCCGGTCCCGTAGAGTCCTGCCAGTCCTCCGTCGTGGTTCAGGATCCTCTGGTGGGAAGATCTTGACAGTGTCCATTGGGGAGTCATCTCTTATGCTTCTTCATCCCCCCCTCGCTCCCATTGTTTGAGGCCAGTCTCCACCTTGATTTCGCATCCCAGGCTTGTACTGCGCAAGCTCGAAAGATTCACGCTTTCTTTTGCCAACGCTTACGTGGCCAGCATTCAGGGGTCTTTCTCTGGTCCATTGGATGACCTCAGAACCCTTGGTGAGCTTCTGGGCATGCTCCTTTTTGTTGGCCATTGTTTGGGGGAGCAGGTGGGGGACGGGTGTGACTGAGGCTGCAGGTGAGAACACATCTTCTGGATGGCGGCTATTGTCCCTGGGTCGAAGAGACCCTCATAACAATCACTTTCAGGAGGTGGGGGCTGGTTTGGCTGAAGCAGCAGGTGAAGTCTATACAGCAGCCATTGTAAGCAGCAGCCCCCCGTATCGGAGAAACCAGTGCAACACAATGCTTCTCCTCGGGCCTTTCTCCAAGTCATTGTCCATGCGTTCTTTCTGTCAGGGCCTCAGTTCTCTCAGTTCCTGATGGCGATGTTCAGGCAAATACTATTCTATCTTCAGACCAGCTCTCACACTCCCCCATCTGCATCATGGCTATGGGGAGCATGTCCTCTGGCGTCCCCAGCCAAAACCATGCTGCAGGCCAGAGACACCTTTCCCACTCATTTGCCCCCACATGCAGGCAGGGCAGGTGTCCTGGTTTTCTAAAAAAAAAAGTTTCTCTTTTAGTGAATTTCCCTGTCAGCTAAAGTCTTCTTACTAACTGCACTTTTCTGAAAGCTAGATACATGTTTTGGTAGACATAGCAATGGAATGCAAGGTCGCTGGACTGATAAGGATGGATGCACATCCCGCGAGAGGGGCAATGAGAAGTAGTGAACTGAAACTTACTGACTAGGTATTCCATCCCATTCACGTGATATTTGCGAGTCGTCCCTGCAAACTGAAGCCTAGTGACAGACTGAATCCAGTTCTGGTTGGCTGCAGAGTCCAGTCTGAGACTTCAGGTGCCAGCCCTACATCTGCCGGAGCAGTTGCCGGGACTTTTGTATATTTTGTATTGTTTTCTCTATTTTTATTAGTAGCATTAGTAAAACATTTTTAATTTTTCAAGCTCTCTTCTCTCGGTCCTTCTTTCCCTCCCAGTCACCTGTCCTTAGTGGGAAGGGGGGAGAGGGAGGGGGCTAAAGGGGGAAAGGGAGGGAATCACAGAATCACAGAATGTTAGGGATTGGAAGGGACCTCGAAAGATCCAATCCCCCTGCCGGAGCAGGAACACCTAGATGAGGTTACACAGGAAGGCGTCCAGGAGGGTTTTGAATGTCTCCAGAGTAGGGGAGACCACAACCTCCCAGGGCAGCCTGTTCCAGTGTTCCGTCACCCTCCCTGAGAAGAAGTTTCTTCTCAAATTTAAGTGGAACCTCTCTTGTTCCAGTTTGAACCCATTACCCCATGTCCTATCATTGGTTGTCACCGAGAAGAGCCTGGCTCCATCCTCGTGACGCTCACCCTTTATATATCTGTAAACATTAATAAGGTCACCCCTCAGTCTCCTCTTCTCCAAGCTAAAGCAACCCAGCTCCCTCAGCCTTTCCTCATAAGGGAGATGCTCCACTCCCTTCATCATCTTTGTTGTCCTGCACTAGACTCTCTCCAGCAGTTCCCTGTCCTTCTTGAACTGAGGGGCCCAGAACTGGACACAATATTCCAGATGTGGTCTCACCAGGGCAGAGTAGAGGGGAAGGAGAACCTCTCTCGACCTACTAACCACCCCCCCTCTAATACACCCTAGGATGCCATTGGCCTTCCTGGCCACAAGGGCACAGTGCTGGTTCATGGTCATCCTGCTGTCCACCAGGATCCCCAGGTCCCTTTTCCCTATACTGCTCTCTAATAGGTCATTCCCCAACTTATACTGGAACCTGGGGTTGTTCCTACCCAGATGTAAGACTCTACACTTGCCCTTGTTATATTTCATTAAATTTATCCCTGCCCAACTCTCTAGCCTGTCGAGGTTCTTGCTGGATGGTGGCACAGCCTTCTGGCATGTCAGCCACTCCTCCCAGCTTAGTGTCATCAGCAAACTTGCTGATAGTACACTCTATTCCCTCGTCCAAATCATTGATGAATATATTGAATAATACCGGCCCCAGGGGTTAACAATACACCTGCCATGGTTTATTCTCACCCTGCAATCAAACATCGACAGCAGGCAAGAAGGGGAGCAAGAAAGCTTAATTGCCATAACTGACCGATGTCAAAATTCATCCCCCTGTTTTGAGGGCCTCCAGGCACCCCAGTAGAAGCAGGTAGGGCTCAGCCCCAGTAACCGAGGTGCTGCTCCTCCCTGCTCTCCTGTAAGCTAGAGGTTGGGCTCCCTGCTAGGGCATCCACTTCCGGCAGCTGCTGGGAACCAAGGTGCTTCTGGTTACTGAGACGCCTGTGCCCCCCCATCCCCATACCTGTGTGCGGGCAGGAGCACCACGGCAGCCCTGCCTGCCTCATCGCCCCCCGCCGCGCATGCGCCAGGCGGCACAGTTCATTACGGTACGGTACAGCACAGCATCCCAAGGCAATGCTCTGCCCGCTGCTTATGCCCCCAAGCTCCCACCACCTACACGCCACGTCACCCCTGGAAGGGGCAAGGCCACTGAGCGCTCCCGGCCTGCTGAGAGGCGGGTAACATCACTGGTGGTGCGTTAGAAGTGGTGTGTCCGGGTGGCACTGCAGTGAGAGATGAAACGAGACGAGACAGGACGGGCTGGGCTGGAATCGCCATCCTCCCATCCGGGTTGGGGGGGCCCTGGGGGCCGTTGGGTACGGGAGCTGGCGACTAGGGGAGATCGCAGTTGTGACCTGACCTAGCCTGCCACTGACAGCCCACCGGTGGGGCGCCTGGGGCCTCAGCCCTCCTCCCTCATGAGGCTGTGCTGTCAGGCCTCTGGTTGTGCTGCCTGGCAGGGACCTGCTGGCTGCAGGCTGTGGCTGTGCCCCAGGTAGCGGCATGCAGTGCTTGCCTGTGGGCCAGTCCCCCGGCTGAGGCTGTGAAAGGTCTTTTGGCTTCCTTTGGGTGGGTATCCAGGTGGGGGAACGGTTCCTGCCCTGCACACTCCTGTGACCCTTCTACCTCATGTGCTGTTGTCTCCTCTTATTCCCTTCCTTTCCGTGCTGCCTGCCCAGTGCATGCTTCCTAAATAGAAAGTCCTCATGTCTGTGGAAACAACAGGCCCCAGCACTGCCTGGACTCTGCCCACCTCCTCTTCCTCTCACTGCTCTGCTTCCTGCTGGCTAGACTCTGCTCTCCATGCCATCTGGCAGGGCAGCCCTGCACACCAACTTCCTGCTCCCAGGCAGCTGGCATAGCAGCCCTGTGACTGGAGTCTGCCCTGGTTGATTTTTTTTTTGTGGGCTGTGACAACTGTCAGCTAGATCTGAAATCTTAATGGTGCTAATGGGGAGGCTGTCCCAGCTGACTGCATGTCAGGGGTACAGCTTCTTCAGGCTTCAGTAGAGTGGCAGGATCTTGCTTACCCTCCATGACAAAAAGCCCTTCTACTTTCCCTCTCCTTCTTGCAGCTTTTGTATTCTGGGTGGAGCCTTGCTCCTTTGGCTGGGTCCCAGTAGTGTGGTGGGGCCACCAGTGCTGCTAATAGCCTTGATGGGACAGTACTCATGGCCTGGTTGTTGCTGCAGGGCCCTGGCAGTTGTTGCTATTGCATGGGGAGACTTTGTCAGTAGGGGCTGAGTGACATCCCAAAGGAGTGTTGCTGTTTCCCCCGGGGCCTGTGCTCACTTTGGGTGTCTTGCTCAGATGTTGTGCCCAGAGGAACTGGCTGCCCTGGCAGATAAGGACCTGCTTGACTTCCTCCTGAAGGATGATGTTCCCTGCCCTGAAATCCCAGGGGAGGAGAACAGTCTGCTGGAAGACTGGGACCTGTCAGAGCATGAGGTGAGTTATTCAGGAGGAATTGCTGCTGGGTTGTGGGGAGGCTTTGGCTCCCTGCTTATTAAAAGCTTTTTCTCTACAGCCCCTGAACAAGGAGATGGATGACTTCATCGGCTCCCTGCTGGGCCCCTTTGAAAATGAACCAGGCGTGCTGCAGGGTTATTTGCCTGCTGACAGTGACAGCAGCATTTCTGAGGATCAGAATCTGTCCCATAGCCCCTGCAGTGACTTTGCCAGCAGCCCTCAGAGCTCAGATATTGTGCAGTCTGATCACAACTACTCCCTCCATTGGGATTGGCCTGTGCATGACAGTGTGAAGTCTGAAATGGCAGAAGGAGATGTTTCCATTTACTTTGGTAAGTGATGTGCATGGGCTCTTTCTGTCTTGGCTACAGGCATAAAAGCAGCCCCACATAGGGGTTTTTGGGGAGGTGCCAGGCAGCAATGTAGAAAGCCGAGTTTGGTGGCTTTCTGCTGCCGTAAAATTGTGGTTTCGTGCTACTCAAAGCTGGCTGGTCAAGTACTGCCTCACTGAGGCCTGGAGCTTGACTCTCCTTCCCCAGAGACATGGGCAAGTTTGGAAGGCACAAGTGAGGCGGTGGAACAGAGCTCCAGTTTCTCCATTGCTGTTGCTGTGGATGCGGGACTCCAGCTTGTGCCCAGAGCCACCATGCAGGTACTGACTGCCATGCTTTCGGAAGCATGTGGGCCCCAGCCTTTGCTTTTGCTCGCATTTCCCCTTCTCACCTGGCTTGGATCCTGTGAGGGATATCTCAGTGGAAAGCGTGATGCTGCTTTGGGAGAGCTGATCCTGGTTCTGTAGGCTTTCTGCGTGCCCTCTTTGCCCTGGGGTGGACTCCCTTTACTTTGCATTCTCAGTGGGCTCGTATAGACCCGTCCATTTGGGTCCATGGCCAGGCGTTTACTTGCCATGAAGAATGGGGGCTTTGTGCTGTTGTTGTTTTCCCCTGGTGTGGAGCGAGATAAGGACTAAGCAAAACAAGTCGATTCAATGTGAATCACGCTAAGCCATTTATTACAGAAACAAGTCTCCTTATATACGTAACTATATTCTAATCACGCGTCCACGCTCCAAGCATGGATTCGTTAAATGAGTATCGTGGGCTGTCCGTGCTCTGGAGTCTCACTGATGATACGTCCGATGATTCACGCCACGCCAGGAGCCCGGTGATTGAGGAATGCCCCTCTTTCTCACAGCAGACTCTGTTCTCGAAGTGGCCTTGAGATACCTTTGAGCCTGACTAATTCAGCAACAGATCTTTATCTATCAAGACCTGTCCACACTTCCCCCTTTCTTTTCCTGAATTAGTCAGGCCCCTTAAACCGCACGGTGCATCATTTTTGAAATATACTGCAACATAGAACACGTGATTAACAACATAATTACAATTACATATAATGCAGTTAAACCTTACTTAATAAGATCAAACAACTACCTGCCTATTCTTAAAACCTTAATTCTACTATGACAACCTTATTAACACACTATTTTAATAGATTCAAAATAACCAGACAAGTTAATACAATATATTCTCTTAAATTCCTAAAAGATTTATAACTGCACAGTTTATAGGGTAACATACTTAATACCATCAGCATATACTAATAATTGAATTAATATCTTAAAAGTTATCTTAACCTATTTAAAAGATCAATAGCTTAACCTTAATATCCCTTCTAAAACTTTATCAGTTGCTGAACTTAGATTACTATGATAGAGATATCTCATAATTTTACCTTACCTATGCATTGACTATCTAATCATAATATCACCCTTTTGGATCTCCTGCTGATTGTTCAAATTGCCATTCTCCACAGAAGGTACACCACCTGCTTGCTAATAGGCTTCTAGACCACCAGGTCTGCGAACATCTGTAACACTGAATTAGGATCCATGGTTTACATCTGAAACAGTCCTCACAACTTATCTCCCTCCTGTCCATCTGCATCCATTGAATCTTTGTTGAATCCACTTCAGTCCTTGGCCTGTAATGACACAAACATAACCTTTTCCCCAGGTTATCAATTGATGTGGCCTTTTTAATTGACTAGTGATTTGACCATAACTAATGTAGGTTCTTTCTGATTTAGCATGGTTTTGGGTCATACTTGCAAAGTATTTCATCACATACAATGCTTTTGACAATTGGTTTTGTGGTGCTTCCCCTACTTCCCCCCCTTTTTTTTTTTTTTTTTTTTTTTTTTTTTTGTAAAACAAACAAACAAAAAATTCAGAACCAGATATGTGCGTTGGATCTTGACTACGTACTCAAAATCACAAATCAAATTGAGAGGTTCCTCCTTAAAAAGCTCTAAGTAATTTAAAGCTGTGCCAAGTTCTGCTAATTGGGTAGAACCTTCAATAATTTTTACAGAATGACGCCAATTGTTATCTTCACACCAACCCACTACAGCTTTATGAGACTTCCCAGAACCATCAACAAAAACTTTGCAAGTATGCAGGATCAGACCAAATACAAGTATGGCCTATGACCTGATGTTAAAGACTTGCAGGTTCTGCAGCAATTTACATTTAGGCATGCCAAAAGCTGTGCTGTTAAGAAAACCAGCTAGTGCAATTTATAAAGACATAGATTACAAATAAAAAAAATCAGAATTAAATTTCACAAATGGTACATATACGACAAAAGGATCATGGTCTATTAAGACTTAAATTCATTCCCTGCATTTTCTTGATCAGAGTGACAATTGGTATATAACAGTCGGTATATCAGTTTGCTAGCAATATCTCATCATACTGTCCCACAATAGCCACAGGTTGTTTCTATGTTGTAGCTATAAATAGACAAATCTGCAAGTCCAATCGAATGCAGCCAGCCTGTAAGGTTGTCATGAATTCATTCCTCAAAGTTTCTAACTCCATTTTGGCTGTCATATTTATTGGATATTGTTTTCCCTTACCGGATCGAAGTGCTGTTTCAGATCTATCAGTGTAGTGTTTGCTTTATCGAAACATTGGCTGTTAATACTAGCAGAAATACAGCATTTGAAATTTCCTTGGAGATTTCTCACTTGCAGCAAGCAGATCGGCAGCATCCCAGCAGCTTCTTGTAGGCCATGCAACTAAAGAGAATTCTCAGAAAACGTTATTTGAGCTTACAATTTACTTAACAAATCCTAACCTAAGAGAGGTATAGGACTTTCTGGCAACTACAAGAATTCATGTATTAAAACTTTGTTCCAAATTTGGCATTCCATTGGTCACAAAAAATGGCCTTTCTTTCGTTCTCTCTCATGACCTCAAAAACTAGCATGGTGAACTTACTAAGAAGTCTCTTACAACTAATTACCACAGAATAAGTCTATCAACAAATTTTTGGTTTAATTTTCCAGTTTCATTAGAACTATGGGTCTGCTAAGGATGCCTTTAAACTTCACCCTCGGACTGCTCCAGTCAGTATTACAGCGCTGCAGTGGGGGGGAGAGAGAACCCCCCTCTCACTGCTTTAAAAGCAGGCAGCCAGGTTTTTCCATTTTTTTTTTTTTTGTTTCTTTCTCTTCTTACTGCAGTTCAGATATAACCAAGGTCACGCAGCTGGCTTATCTCAGTTACAATGAGCTGCACACAGGCCTGGGATGTTTTGGTCTTTTGTTTTCCCATTTCATTCCAGCCATAATACACTTTATATGCAATTTCAAGTAGCTCAGAAATAGTTACATTCCTTAGCTCCATTTACCTTTTACAATTTAGAGATGTCAAAAAACAGTATAAACCAGTATAATAAACATAAATCCATTATTCTATTTTCCTAGATACAAATCAGTTAATATTCTAGCAACTTTTAAATACAACCTCTTCTAAATGCACATCTATCATAGCATTTTAACAATTTAAATGCTTTTCTAACAATATAAGCAATTACTCTAATGTGTAAGGATGCATCGTAAGGGGGAGCAAGGTGGAATTTTAGCAGTGGAACCGGTTCCCATTTTGTAATTATCTCCCCAAACAAGATTCTTTTGGTACCAAATATGAATATGCAAACTAAAATACTGAGCTCAGATGTGAAAACCAAATACCCAGTTCAAATATGCAGATGGATCACAGTCACACTAATTTAAGACAATATCTCAGTTTTTGCAGTGCACCTTTGAACCACTTACTGCTCGGCCAGGTAGCGGTGCCGCTGGGTCTCCCTGACAAAATGGGTCAGTGCGCGCTGGACCCCCAGATCGGCACCGAGCTGGACTGGGCAAGGCCTTTTTTTTTGTTTTGTTTTGTTTTTAGTGTCTCATCTGGTGCGCTACAACTGTTATTCCAAAACCAGGATTCTTTACATGATGTGCACACGGAAAAAACAAATCCAGCATACCGAGATGAGACACAGCCTGTCACAGAGTTGCGCAAGTCTGAATGCTGGAATAAAGCTAGCATGTTAAAGAGAAAAACAACAGCCACTACACGCAAAATTTTACGATCACATTCACGCAGTAAAGAACTAAATTACTCATGATCTTCTGAATTATCACAAAATGCACGTTTTGAGTCAACGGATTCTCATGATTTAACAGACTGTGAACTTATCGTACCATATAGCACAGACCTACCAAAATTGCAACATACCTAAACAGATACCCACAAAGAAAACAGGTTAATAAGGAAAGCATCTTGCAGACTGTAACAAGTTTTCTGTGACCTGTGTGTTATCAGTGAATTCTCTCTCAGCTTGTTGAAGTTCAAAGCACCCCGCCTGTAAAACTGTCTGAAATGATTTAATGATCTCTTGTAGGGATTTATTTTGTCCTGCTCTTCTCGCCCTAAAAACAACATTAATCGCAACAAGATTCTATTGTCCGGACACTTTTCCCAATCATTTAAGTTATACCGCAGCCACCATTAATTACAATATTTTACAAGATCTTCCTTCCTTATAATTCCGAGTGCTTTCCTAAGTTTTAAAACACCTCCCAATACTGATTTTTTAGGAACACAACTGAAAACAATTATTCCTGACCCCATCTTGCAAGTAAAAACCTTGAGAAGCAGGGGGAGGGAGGGGGAGGAAGGCACAAGGCTGCTTGCAGCGAGAATGGGAAAAGTGGGAGAAGGTTTTACAGCACACTTAAAAACAACTAGTAAAACAATTAACTCACATTCCTGACAAGCTGCTTGATTTTCAGAGAGGCAATACACAGGAGCACATAATATGTACTGGAAAACTTGCAAATAACACATTGATAGCAAACATTAGCATTCTCTACTGCTAATCTCAACAGTAGTGCTTCCTTAGCTTCTAAGTTTTCGGCCTGCTTACTGATGGCGTCTTGAAGATGGTCAATAAATTGCATGTAATTCTCATTGGGACCCTGATTAATAGTTGCAAATGATTTGGCACCTCTCTCATAGCTTGCTATGCAAGATCTGTTGACTGCCTCAGGATTTCAGAAACTTATCGTGTCTGTAGTTGCGGTGTGTCGATTAGTGTCTCTTCCAGGAGTTGTGGGACACCTGCCCCCCTCGACGAATCCCCATTGTTCTGTCCTAAATGATCTATAGCTGTTACATTTCACACAGTTCTTTTGACAAATTATCTGACTCCAGTTCCTTGGACTGCTTGGTCTCCTTAGGGTCGTGTGATGGTATGGGAGGCCATCCACTCGGTAATTTTCCTCCCCCCGCCCCAGACTGCTGAATCAGTGCCGCTGGCACAACAGGGGATGGAGTGGGGAGGGGGTCAAAAGACACGATCCAGGTAAGCTTCACAGTCATTTTTAGGTTTGTTATCAGGCTGCAACGCTGGAAAAATTCTGGCAACGGTAGCCCGCTCAGCCTTAAAGTCTTTTAAGGTGGAAATTTTAAGCTTCCATTTAGTCGCTAGTGATTTAGTTTCTTTATCATCTCCATTGCTGACCCTATTCCATAATTTCTGCCCTTTATCGTCCCAAAGTTAACGTTTAAAAGCCTTCTCGTTTTCTCCTGGGTAGCCATTAATTCTATACCAAATTAATAGTCCACATATGTTACTTTCTTCTTATTTAAGTCCTCTCATAGAGAGAATAGGCAGGAGGAGTTTAACTACGGCTTCTTCCTCAAAGGATTTATTTTGCCCCATAACTTCACTCTTCCCTCCTCCCGCTCCCAGCCGCTCACCATTTACGGTGACTTCTTCAACAAAATGCGGAACGTCCGTACGCCTCCGCCCGGTTCTCAGTCCAGCTGATCTGCCTCCGGCTGGGCCGCTCTAGGCTTTTCCCCATCTTCCGTGGTACGCCGGTCAGAGTATCACGTCGGGGTCACCAGATGTAGAGCGAGATAAGGACTAAGCAAAACAAGTCAATTCAATGTGAATCACGCTAAGCCATTTATTACAGAAACAAGTCTCCTTATATACGTAACTATATTCTAATCTCGCGTCCACGCTCCAAGCATGGATTCGTTAAATGAGTATCGTGGGCTGTCCGTGCTCTGGAGTCTCACTGATGATACGTCCGATGATTCACGCCACGCCAGGAGCCCGGTGATTGAGGAATGCCCCTCTTTCTCACAGCAGACTCTGTTCTCGAAGTGGCCTTGAGATACCTTTGAGCCTGACTAATTCAGCAACAGATCTTTATCTATCAAGACCTGTCCACACCCTGGCTGGCAACTGCAGCTTCTCCTTCAGGTTGTGCCACCCCAAGCTGCTGTGCCCAGCCAGCCCCACCAGTGCCATGGTTTCCAGCAGAGCACTGTACCTGGTGTTGTTTCCCCCCTTGCCCCACATCCTTGTCTGCAGCCAGAGAAGCTTTTGACACAAAATCACAGAATGGCTGGAGTCGGAAGGGACCTCTGGAGATCATCTAGTCCAACCCACCTGCTAAAGCAGGTTCACCTAGAGCAGATTGCACAGCAATGCATCCAGGCAAGTTTTGAATGTCTCCAGAGAAGGGGACTCTACAACCTCTCTGGGCAGCCTGTTCCAGTGCTCTGTCTCTCTCAGAGTAGTTTCCCCTCATACTCAGATGGAACCTCCTATGCTTCAGTCTGTGCCCCTTGCCCCTCATCCTGTCGTTGGGCACCACTGAAAAGAGTCTGGTCCCATCCTCTTGTTACTCACCCTTGAGATATTTATAAGCATTGATAAGATCCCCTTCAAAACTAGAGTTTTTTAAAAAGGAACTGAGCAATGGCAACCAGACTATTCAGGATTTGAAAACAGGATAACATAACATTATCAAATGCATAATAGTTTTGATATCAACAAAATAAATGCTAATTATTAAACTACCTTGTTATCCTCAGTAATTATAAGAACGTAGTCCACTCAAAATAACAGATTAATGCAAACATTAAGAATTATAGAAGTAGACTATATCCCAGTCTCTTTATTTAAATTTATCACAGTCAAAACACAGTGACTAAAATGTGTTGTTGTTCCTGTATTACTGTATCTGTGACAGTCTCAGGATAGAAGGTAAAATTTGTAACAAGCAATAATACTAAGACTGAAGAAGACCCCTTTGAAACAAAGAAATAAACTTAACAGCAAAGTCAATTATACTGTTAAGTATATATGCATTGTAAGCATTGATAAGATCCCCTCTCAGCCTTCTCTTTTCCAAGCTGAACAGACCCATCTCTCTCAGTCTCTCCTCATAAGAAAGATACTCCAGACAACTATTCATCTTTGTAGCCCGCTGCTGGACTCCCTCCAGTAATTCCTTGTACTTCTTAAACTGGGGAGCCCAGAACTGGACACAGTACTCAAGATGCGGCCTCACCAGGGCAGAGTAGAGGGGGAGGATAACCTCCTTTGACCTACTGGCCACGCTCTTCCTAATGCACCCCAGGATACCATTGGCCTTCTTGGCCACAAGGGCACATTGCTGGCTCAGCAATCACAGCAAAAGGTTCCTCTGCATCTGCTCCGTAAGAGCTGCCTAACTGCAGGACTCACTTATACCCACCCTGGGCAGATGCTTTGCGGTGGGCTGGGGCATTTCCCAGTTGGAGGTGCAGAGGGGAGACCCCCTTTTTTGCTGAATGTATTCCCCTTTTGTGGAGGTGCTTGCCTAGAGCACTGTCATCAATAGCATGTTACACTATGTTGTGGGGGTGTGCGTGAACTGTATCTTTGAGCCTGAACACGGAGCCTTTGGCGTACCTCAGTCTGTCCCTACGTTGCAGACTTCAGCCCAAGAAGACCTGACTGGCACCATCAACTCCAGCATGCAGGCTGTGCACGCAGCCCAGACCACACTGGACAACTTTGAGACCTTGCCACCCCTTGGGCAGGATGCTGTGAGTGCCAGGTGAAAAGGGGGCGCTGAGGGAAACATTGCTGGAGGTTGCTGGCCAGGCTGAGTGAGGATGACCACATTGCTAGGAGAGATGTCTGCAGCTCCTGGGAAGATCTGCTGCTTGCAAAGAGGTGGGGTTGTATTCAGATCTGGGGGCAGAAGCAGAGGGGGTCTCTTGGTCAGGATGGGTTGGGGAGTTTTGGGTGGTGACAGCTCTTCCTTTCTTCTTTCTCTTCTGTCTTCTGCATCATTCTGTGTGAGCATGGGTGTAGCTCCCCATCTCCACCATTACCTCCTGACCTTGTTCTCCCAATTTCAGATGTCCAAAGCTTGGCGCAAAAACAAGATACATGAATCAAAGCACAAGATCCACTCCTAAGTGGATGCTATTACTGCTGACACAGCCTTGGTGGTCAACCTCACTGCAGGTATATAGAGGGAGAAGAGGGATGCTCCTGTCTCTGGAGAAGGCTTGGTCTCTCTTTGACTGAAGATTGCATGTCCTGCCCTCCATCAGAGACTGGAGGAGCCAACCTGCCCTAGCTAGAGCTAAAACAACCCTGACTGCTGCTAATGTGCCTGTAGAGCTAGCCTTGCCCCCTGTCCTGATTTTGTTAAAAACAAGTTTCTCTTCTAGTGATTTTGCCTGTTAGCTAAAGCTTTCAGATTAGCTGCATTTTCCTGGAGAACCAGACACATGTTTTGGTAAACCTAGCAATGGAATGCAAAATAATTGATAAGCACGGATGGACATCTCACAAGAGGGGCAACGAGAAACAAGTGACCAAGGAACTGACCAACTGTGTATAACATTCCATTCACGTGAATGCTTCATATAAAAGTGGGAGATCACAAGGATCTCGTCCCTTTTTCCCTTTTTGCCTTTTTCCTTCTGCTTATGGCCAACATTCAGAGAGGACCTTGCTAGTCATCCCTGCGAACTGAGGCCTAGTGAGAGACTGAATCCAACTCTGGTTGGCTGCAGAGTCTAATCCAGGACTTGGGTTGCCGGCTCTGCAGTTGCTGAGACTTTCAAGATTGGTTTTGTATATTTTGTATTATTTTCTCTATTCTTATTAGTAGCATTACTAAAACATCTTTAATTTTTTCCAGCTCTCTTCTCTCTGTCCTTCTTTCCCTCCCGATCGCCTGTCCTTAGTGGGAAGGGGGGAGAGGGAGGGGCAAAAGGGGGAAGTGGGCGGGAGAGGAGGTTAACAATACATCTGCCAGGGTTTTATTGTCACCCTGCAATCAAAACCTTCGACAGATAATTGGCGACCAACGTGGGGCAAGAGAAAGGGGTAAATTTGGAGATTTTTGCTATTCTACTGCTCTGACGTACCTTTCAATTTTCTTGGCACGGTGCCAACTCATAGAATTGTGATACTCGCGCGTCTGCTTGCTTCGGACGTAATTTAGTGGTATTAAGGCAAAGTGAATTACATTGATTTAAAGATGTTATGGCATAAGTTGTATCACTTATTTTCTACATTATGCTCACTGATTCCATATCTGTGTTTGGGTTTCCTTTTGAATCGAAGTAGTCATTATATAACAACAAGAAACTGGACAATGATCGTGGTGATATTGTGTGGTTTGTCACTGGTTTATTTAACTATATTGCAGCCGCTAATGAATTTCTACTCGCTTCTGCTTTACCTTGAAAAGCCTCCAGGAGAGATTAAAGAGCAGTACGGCTCTGTGTTCGCTAATTGGTCGAGTGAAAGGCTGACTAACAATACTTTCGTTTTTTCGCTAGGACAGTTCACAAATGTTTTAGGGAACTTTGAATATCCTTGGAGTTCTGATAGAACTGTGATGGTGTTATCTGGTTTGCTGAATGTGTGGCAGTTTGTGCTACTGTTAAGAGAAATGGAGTTCAACAGAAGGTTTGCGTCTCTTTTTAGCCCTGAGATTTGCGGTGCGCCTTCGGAAGCTTTAGCAAAAAGCACTCCGAGCCGCTCAAGAAAGAGCAAAACAGCGAAAGCTGCCGCTGCATCCACTGCCCCCCCAACCGCGGCTTCGCAGGCTGAAGCTACAGCTCCTCCGCAGAGTTCCTCTGCCAAGGTCGCTGCATACAATGTTACTTCTCCAGCCTCAAAGGCTAACAAGGCAGCCCCCCCTTCCTCACACACTGGTCACTGTTGCTGCTGTAACCACAGCAATCACTGTGACAGTCATTCAGACTCTGGAAATTAATCAAATGATGGTGAACCCATATCAGCATCAGTTGCCGGTTGTAAGAAAGTCACTAGAAAGACTACCCGTGCAGCAGATGATGGCACAGGGCCAACATCAACCCAAGGGGCATCATCAGGACAGGGAGGAGATGAAGTGACCACCACTGGGTCCTTTTCTCCAGGAGAACTGAGAGATCTGCGAAAAGACTTTAGTCGTCGTGAAGGTGAGAATATTTTAACCTGGCTGCTCCGATGCTGGGACAATGGGGCAGAAACAATTGAATTGGAAGGTGGTGAAGCCAGGCAGCTGGGATCTCTGTCAAAAGATTCCACCATTGATAGGGCAATTTCCATAGAGTCTAACGCCACTACTCTCTGGACCCGACTCCTGGCAGCTATGAAAGTAAGATTTCCCTACAAGGAAGACTGTATATCCAAGTTAGGGAAATGGAATACTATGGAGAGAGGTATTCAGTTCCTGAGAGAATTAGCTGTGCGAGAGATCATCTATTTTGGACCAAACAGCCAAGAGGGGACAGACCCAGATAGAATCAATTGTACACGACCTCTGTGGCGCAGATTTGTACAAAGTGCACCACCTGCATATGCTAAGTCATTGGCAGGAATGGTCTGGTCGGCTGGAGGTGTACAAGATATTACTGAAGTGATTGAGCAGCTCCGGAACTTTGAGGACAGCCTTGCTGGTTCTCTACGGGCTTGTGTCTCTGCCGTGGAGAAACTGTGTGAAAAATCTGATGACCGGTTTGAAAAGCTGTTGCTTGCTCAGAGAAGACACGTACCATTCACGACCTGCACAAACCTATGTTTCAGCTATTAGGAAAAGGCGCTTCCAATTTCGAGAGAGAGGACAGAGGCAGCCCACAAAAAGAGGTTCACTGTGGTTCTTCCTACATGAGCAGGGAGAAAACATGAATAAGTGGCATGGAAGACCTACCTCAGAACTTCAAGAACGAGTACGTGAGATCAAAGGAAAAAGTCCTAGGAAGGTGGCTGCTCCAGTTTACAAAAGGAGCAGAAGAGATTCTGATGCTCTTGAAGGAACCCCTAATTCACACCCAGAGACTGCGCAAAACAGAAATTAGAGGTGCCCTGCCTCCAACCAGGTGGAGGAAAGGGATAACAGAGTTTATTGGACTGTACAAATACGATGGCCTGGTACAACACACCCCCAGGAGTACAAAGCTTTAGTGGACACTGGTGCTCAGTGCACAATAATTCCTTCTAATTATAAAGGAACGCAATGCATCAATATTGTTGGAGTGACTGGGGGATCCCAGGAACTGACTGTTGTGGAGGCTGAAATGAGCCTAACTGGAAAAAACTGGCAAAAGCATCCCATTGTGACTGGTCCAGATGCTCCGTGCATCCTTGGCATAGACTACCTCAAGAGAGGGTATTTTAAGGACCCAAAAGGGTACAGGTGGGCATTTGGTATAGCAGCTGTGGACACTGAGGAAATTGAACAGCTGTCTGATTTGCCTGGTCTTTCAGATGACCCTTCTGTTGTAGGACTGCTGATGGTTGACGATCAGCGGGTGCCAATTGCTACCACGGTGGTGCATCGCCGGCAATATCGCACCAACCGAGACTCTTTGATTCCTATCCAGAAGGTGATCCGTCAATTGGAAAGCCAGGGTGTGATCAGTAAGACTCGCTCACCTTTTAACAGCCCAATTTGGCCAGTGCGTAAGTCTAGTGACGAGTGGAGACTAACTGTAGACTATCGTGGCCTGAATGAAGTTACGCCACCACTGAGTGCTGCTGTGCCTGACATGCTAGAACTGCAATTTGAACTGGAGTCAAAGGCAGCTAAGTGGTATGCTACAATTGACATTGCTAATGCATTTTTCTCTATTCCTGTAGCAGCAGAGTGCAGGCCGCAGTTTGCTTTCACCTGGAGGGGCATCCAGTACACGTGGAATCGCTTGCCCCAGGGGTGGAAGCACAGTCCTACCATCTGCCATGGACTGATCCAGAACATGCTGGAGCAAGGTAAAGCTCCAGAACACTTGCAATATATCGATGACATCATCGTATGGGGCGACACAGCGAAAGGAGTCTTCGAGAAAGGTGAGAGAATAATTCAGATTCTTTTGGATGCTGGTTTTGCCATAAAACGAAGCAAGGTCAAGGGACCTGCACGAGAGATCCAGTTTTTAGGAATAAAATGGCAAGATGGCCGTCGTCAGATCCCAATGGATGTGATCAACAAAACTGCTGCACTGTCTCCACCTACTAATAAAAAGGAGACACAGACTTTCTTGGGCGTTGTAGGTTTTTGGAGAATGCATATTCCTGACTACAGCCAGATTGTGAGCCCTCTCTATCGAGTGACTCGGAAAAAGAACCAATTTGAGTGGGGCCCTGAACAACGACAAGCCTTTGAACAAATTAAGCGTGAGATAACTCATGTGGTGGCCCTTGGACCAGTTCAGACTGGACTAGATGTTAAAAATGTGCTCTACACCGCAGCCGGAGATAATGGACTTACCTGGAGCCTCTGGCAGAAAGCACCAGGAGAAACCCGAGGTCGACCCTTAGGTTTTTGGAGTCAAGGATACAAAGGATCTGAGGCCAACTATACTCCAACTGAAAAAGAGATACTAGCAGCGTATGAAGGAGTTCGAGCTGCTTCAGAAGTGATCGGTACTGAAGCACAGCTCCTCCTGGCACCTCGACTGCCAGTGCTGAGCTGGATGTTCAAAGGGACGGTTCCCTCTCCACATCATGCAACCGAAGTTACGTGGAGTAAATGGATTGCATTGATCACGCAACGAACTCGAATTGGAAATCCCAATCGCCCAGGGATCTTAGAAGTGATTACAGACTGGCCAGAAAGTAAAGACTTTGGGATGTCTCCAGATGAGGAGGAAGTAAAACGTGCTGAAGAAGCACCACGGTATAATACTCCTTCAGAGACTGATAAGCAGTATGCACTGTTCACAGACGGATCCTGTCGTCTTGTAGGAAACCATTGAAGGTGGAAAGCTGCTGTGTGGAGTCCCACACGACAAGTTACAGAAGCCACTGAAGGACAAGATCAATCGAGTCAATTTGCAGAAGTGAAAGCCATCCAGCTGGCTTTGGACATTGCTGAACGAGAGAAGTGGCCAATACTTTATCTCTATACTGACTCATGGATGGTAGCAAATGCCTTGTGGGGGTGGCTACAGCAATGGAAGAAAAGCAACTGGCAGCGCAGAGGTAAACCCATTTGGGCTGCCACACTGTGGCAAGACATTGCTGCTCGGCTAGAGAGCCTGCCTGTGAAAGTTCATCATGTAGATGCTCATGTGCCTAAAAGTCGAGCCACCGAGGAACATCTAAACAACCAACAAGCAGATCAAGCTGCTAAGATTAAAGTAGCTGAGGTGGACTTGGACTGGCAACATAAAGGTGAACTTTTCCTAGCTCGGTGGGCCCATGATGCTTCAGGGCATCAAGGTAGAGATGCAACATATAAATGGGCTCGCGATCGAGGGGTGGATTTAACTATGGACACTATTTCACAGGTTATTCATGAATGTGAAACTTGCGCCGAAATCAAACAAGCGAAACGGTTAAAGCCTGTATGGTATGGGGGAG
The DNA here is from genome assembly GCF_963082525.1 of Nesoenas mayeri. Lineage (NCBI taxonomy): Eukaryota > Metazoa > Chordata > Aves > Columbiformes > Columbidae > Nesoenas > Nesoenas mayeri. The sequence continues at coordinate 14,203,534 of NC_137553.1, forward strand.
CGATGGTTAAAGTATAAGTATGGAGAAGCTTGGCAGATTGGTTATATTACACTTCCACAAACACATCAAGGTAAGCGTTATGTACTTACAATGGTGGAAGCAACCCCTGGATGGTTGGAAACATATGCTGTACCTCATGCTACAGCCCGAAATACTCTCTTGGGCCTTGAAAAGCAAGTCCTTTGGCGACACGATACGCCAGAAAGAATTGAATCAGACAATGGTACTCATTTCAAAAACAGTATTATAGACAATTGGGCCAAAGAACATGGTATTGAGTGGGTATATCATATTCCATATCATGCACCAGCCTCTGGGAAAATTGAAAGGTACAATGGTTTGCTAAAAACTACACTAAAGGCACTTGGTGGTGGAACCTTTAAAAACTGGGATTCACATTTAGCAAAAGCCACTTGGTTGGTCAACACCAGGGGATCAACCAATCGAGCCGCATCGCAGAGCAGTAAGGGTAGTGAAATCTCTCTCTCTTTTCCTTCCTTCCTTCCTTATATTTCTATCATTTTGCTTTTCTTTTAATAAGTAATATAGTAACATAAGGTTTAAAGCCTCACATGTGCCTCAAAACTCTTTCATGTAAATCTTTTTGCCACTAAACTGTTTACCAATTGAGCCTAAGTAACTTAAATCCTTCTGCCACTAAATCATTTGCCCGTTGGGCCAAGCTGCAAAATAAGAGTCTTTGTTTACAGACCTTAAGTATCATGTATACTCTTTTCCAACCAAGGGGACCAACAAATCTGAGTCACCTCTTCCCCCCACCTCTGGGCGGGACAAGACATACCCCATTTCAGATAGGACCCTGCTAAGGAGCAGAGTATAAAATCAGGTCATCCCTAAAATGATTCCTCCCTAGTAAACCCTCTGAGCTGCCAGCAATCAGGAGTATTCAAAAGCATCTGCTTTGATGGATTATCTGTTAACACAGCTCTGCTTTTCCCTGCCTGGCAGGGTGCCCAACATCACCCCAACAGGCAGAAGGAGGCGGCAGTCACATCTCATCAGCACCATGCTACTGGATAACAAGACTGCCAGGCACAAGCACAGCTTGTGTTCCAAGAGGGACTGGTTATTGTCCAGTTCTGGTGCTGTCCTTGGCCCAGGGCCCTGACCCCAGGCAGACCTCCGCAACAGGACTGAGGAAGAGTCCAGAGCTGGGGTGAGACAGCAAAGCCCCACCAAGTGGTCATCCCAGGCAAGGGGCTGCTGGGTTGGAGGCACCCCAGAGTTCAGGCTCTCTCCAAGGAAAGTGCTCTGCCCTGGAGGGAAACACTTCACCTGGAACCACACACCTCAGCCTCTGGGCACTCGCCTCTGGGCTGATAATGAGAAATGGCCCTTGCAGGCTGAAGAGTGACTTCTGAAGAAAGTGCATTGGAAGATTCAGAACAAGCAGTCAGCCCAGGATAGATGTCGCAGGAAGAAGATCTACGTGGACAGCCTGGAAAACAGGTATGGGCATGCAGCAACTGTGCTGTGCCACTGTTGGGGTCTTGCATCCCTGGGCAGAAAGTGAGGCTGACCCCTGTGGTCTTCTCAAGAGGCTCAGCAGCTTTCTCTCTTAGGACTGGAGATGGCTCAGAACTTGCTCCGTTTGAGCCAGGTGCTGGTCTGCCAGGTCCAGTGTGTTCTCCAGGTTAGGCTGGTTTGTTTTTGCTTCTCTGTGGGCCTGGGCAGGGCTTACCCCTTCCCAAACCTGGTGTGAGATGTCATTCTCTGGGCTTTGCTCCAGCTGGTGCCAGGGAGACCCCAGGAGCACTTGTAACTGCCCCAGCCACTTGGAGTTGGCGACTGATTCCCTGAGGGAGAGACTCTGGTGAAGTCCCTGCTGTTGACTAACAGAATGTGTGCTGTTTGTCTTTCCTGAGAAGGGTGGCAATCTGCACGGCTCAGAACCATGAGCTGCAGAAGAAGGTGCAGCTGCTGCAGAAGCAAAACATGTGAGTTCTCGTTGTTGGACATGGCAGGACATGTGGCAGGGAAAATTGTTCCTCTTCTTGGGATTGTGGTCTGTCTCTGGCTGCAAAGGGGCAGGAGGGAAGTGCAGCTCTTGGTTCAGCCACTGTGTTAGACTGCGTTGCCTGCTTTCCTGCAGGTCACTGCTTGAGCAGCTGTGGAAACTACATGCCTTGGTGAGACAGTCCACCAACAAAACTACCACAGCAAGCACCTGCATCGTGGTGAGTGGCTTCAGTCCCAGTGTCTGTGAAGGGGTCTCTGCCCTCCCCATAAGTCTGGGAGAGAGGCATTTATTGTGGTTGGTGATGCCTATCCATGTCTTGCTGAGGGCTTTGCTGATCTTTCTGTTCCCAGGTCCTGGTTCTGTCCTTCTACTTCATTCTCTCCCTCAAGCCTCTACTCATTTGGGAGCAGAGAGCCACAGCCAGAGCTCAGAGGTGAGTGCCTTGGGGGGAGATCAGAGGTGAGTGCCCAGAGGCTGAGGTGTGTGGTTCCAGGTGAAGTGTTTCCCTCCAGGGCAGAGCACTTTCCTTGGAGAGAGCCTGAACTCTGGGGTGCCTCCAACCCAGCAGCCCCTTGCCTGGGATGACCACTTGGTGGGGCTTTGCTGTCTCAAATTGGTTCTTTTTCCGAGTCACTCGATAGAGAGGGCTCACAATCTGGCTGTAGTCAGGAATATGCATTCTCCAAAAACCTACAACGCCCAAGAAAGTCTGTGTCTCCTTTTTATTAGTAGGTGGAGACAGTGCAGCAGTTTTGTTGATCACATCCATTGGGATCTGACGACGGCCATCTTGCCATTTTATTCCTAAAAACTGGATCTCTCGTGCAGGTCCCTTGACCTTGCTTCGTTTTATGGCAAAACCAGCATCCAAAAGAATCTGAATTATTCTCTCACCTTTCTCGAAGACTCCTTTCGCTGTGTCGCCCCATACGATGATGTCATCGATATATTGCAAGTGTTCTGGAGCTTTACCTTGCTCCAGCATGTTCTGGATCAGTCCATGGCAGATGGTAGGACTGTGCTTCCACCCCTGGGGCAAGCGATTCCACGTGTACTGGATGCCCCTCCAGGTGAAAGCAAACTGCGGCCTGCACTCTGCTGCTACAGGAATAGAGAAAAATGCATTAGCAATGTCAATTGTAGCATACCACTTAGCTGCCTTTGACTCCAGTTCAAATTGCAGTTCTAGCATGTCAGGCACAGCAGCACTCAGTGGTGGCGTAACTTCATTCAGGCCACGATAGTCTACAGTTAGTCTCCACTCGTCACTAGACTTACGCACTGGCCAAATTGGGCTGTTAAAAGGTGAGCGAGTCTTACTGATCACACCCTGGCTTTCCAATTGACGGATCACCTTCTGGATAGGAATCAAAGAGTCTCGGTTGGTGCGATATTGCCGGCGATGCACCACCGTGGTAGCAATTGGCACCCGCTGATCGTCAACCATCAGCAGTCCTACAACAGAAGGGTCATCTGAAAGACCAGGCAAATCAGACAGCTGTTCAATTTCCTCAGTGTCCACAGCTGCTATACCAAATGCCCACCTGTACCCTTTTGGGTCCTTAAAATACCCTCTCTTGAGGTAGTCTATGCCAAGGATGCACGGAGCATCTGGACCAGTCACAATGGGATGCTTTTGCCAGTTTTTTCCAGTTAGGCTCATTTCAGCCTCCACAACAGTCAGTTCCTGGGATCCCCCAGTCACTCCAACAATATTGATGCATTGCGTTCCTTTATAATTAGAAGGAATTATTGTGCACTGAGCACCAGTGTCCACTAAAGCTTTGTACTCCTGGGGGTGTGTTGTACCAGGCCATCGTATTTGTACAGTCCAATAAACTCTGTTATCCCTTTCCTCCACCTGGTTGGAGGCAGGGCACCTCTAATTTCTGTTTTGCGCAGTCTCTGGGTGTGAATTAGGGGTTCCTTCAAGAGCATCAGAATCTCTTCTGCTCCTTTTGTAAACTGGAGCAGCCACCTTCCTAGGACTTTTTCCTTTGATCTCACGTACTCGTTCTTGAAGTTCTGAGGTAGGTCTTCCATGCCACTTATTCATGTTTTCTCCCTGCTCATGTAGGAAGAACCACAGTGAACCTCTTTTTGTGGGCTGCCTCTGTCCTCTCTCTCGAAATTGGAAGCGCCTTTTCCTAATAGCTGAAACATAGGTTTGTGCAGGTCGTGAATGGTACGTGTCTTCTCTGAGCAAGCAACAGCTTTTCAAACCGGTCATCAGATTTTTCACACAGTTTCTCCACGGCAGAGACACAAGCCCGTAGAGAACCAGCAAGGCTGTCCTCAAAGTTCCGGAGCTGCTCAATCACTTCAGTAATATCTTGTACACCTCCAGCCGACCAGACCATTCCTGCCAATGACTTAGCATATGCAGGTGGTGCACTTTGTACAAATCTGCGCCACAGAGGTCGTGTACAATTGATTCTATCTGGGTCTGTCCCCTCTTGGCTGTTTGGTCCAAAATAGATGATCTCTCGCACAGCTAATTCTCTCAGGAACTGAATACCTCTCTCCATAGTATTCCATTTCCCTAACTTGGATATACAGTCTTCCTTGTAGGGAAATCTTACTTTCATAGCTGCCAGGAGTCGGGTCCAGAGAGTAGTGGCGTTAGACTCTATGGAAATTGCCCTATCAATGGTGGAATCTTTTGACAGAGATCCCAGCTGCCTGGCTTCACCACCTTCCAATTCAATTGTTTCTGCCCCATTGTCCCAGCATCGGAGCAGCCAGGTTAAAATATTCTCACCTTCACGACGACTAAAGTCTTTTCGCAGATCTCTCAGTTCTCCTGGAGAAAAGGACCCAGTGGTGGTCACTTCATCTCCTCCCTGTCCTGATGATGCCCCTTGGGTTGATGTTGGCCCTGTGCCATCATCTGCTGCACGGGTAGTCTTTCTAGTGACTTTCTTACAACCGGCAACTGATGCTGATATGGGTTCACCATCATTTGATTAATTTCCAGAGTCTGAATGACTGTCACAGTGATTGCTGTGGTTACAGCAGCAACAGTGACCAGTGTGTGAGGAAGGGGGGGCTGCCTTGTTAGCCTTTGAGGCTGGAGAAGTAACATTGTATGCAGCGACCTTGGCAGAGGAACTCTGCGGAGGAGCTGTAGCTTCAGCCTGCGAAGCCGCGGTTGGGGGGGCAGTGGATGCAGCGGCAGCTTTCGCTGTTTTGCTCTTTCTTGAGCGGCTCGGAGTGCTTTTTGCTAAAGCTTCCGAAGGCGCACCGCAAATCTCAGGGCTAAAAAGAGACGCAAACCTTCTGTTGAACTCCATTTCTCTTAACAGTAGCACAAACTGCCACACATTCAGCAAACCAGATAACACCATCACAGTTCTATCAGAACTCCAAGGATATTCAAAGTTCCCTAAAACATTTGTGAACTGTCCTAGCGAAAAAACGAAAGTATTGTTAGTCAGCCTTTCACTCGACCAATTAGCGAACACAGAGCCGTACTGCTCTTTAATCTCTCCTGGAGGCTTTTCAAGGTAAAGCAGAAGCGAGTAGAAATTCATTAGTGGCTGCAGTATAATGAAATAAACCAGTGACAAACCACACAACATCATCATGACCATTGTCCAGTTCCTTGTTGTTATATAATGAATACTTCGATTTAAAAAGAAGGCCCAACACAGATATGGAATCAGTGAGCACAATGTAGAAAATAACTGATACAACTTATGCCATAAAATCTTTAAATCAATGTAATTCACTTTGCCTTAATACCACTAAATAATGTCCAAAGCAAACAGATGCACAAGTATCACAACTCTATGAGTTGGCACCGTGCCAAGAAAACTGAAAGTTACAGGCGATCGGGAGGGAAAGAAGAACAGAAGAAGAGAGTTGGAAAAAATTAAAGATGTTTTACTAATGCTACTAATAAGAATAGAGAAAATAATACAAAATATACAAAACCAATCTGGAAAGTCTCAGCAACTGCAGAGCCGGCACCCAAAGTCCTAGATTGGACTCTGCAGCCAACCAGAGCTGGATTCAGTCTCTCACCAGGCCTCAGTTCACAGGGACAACTAGCAAGGTCCTCTCCTAATGTCGGCCATAGGAAAAAAAGGGACGAGATCCTCGTGATCTTCCACTTTTATATGAAGTATTCACGTGAATGGAATGTTATACACAGTTGGTCAGTTTCTTGGTCACTTGTTTCTCGTCGCCCCTCTCGCGAGATGTCCATCCATGCTTATCAATAAGTTTGCATTCCATTGCTAGGTTTACCAAAACATGTGTCTGGTTCTCCATGAAAATGCAGTTAATATGAAGGCTTTAACTGACAGGCAAAATTCACTGAAAGAGAAACTTGTTTTTAACAAAACCAGGACAGGCCTCCTGCAGGTCCTTCCTTTACAAGATTGCTTTCCATCAGGAAACATGTTCTCCTATGAGTGCTTGCCCAAGTGCAGAAATTGAGTTGAGTAGTTAAAGTAGGAATGAGCTGCAATGTTCTGATGCCCATTGTGTAAACTTTATTTATTTGAAAACTAGCAGAGTCCAATATCTCCTAGACACCCAAACACAAAAGGTACAAGTTAAAAATATGAAAGCTAAGAAGAGGTGTCCAGACCATGTGATTCCCCTCCTTGATGTGAAGCATCTCCATCCCTGGAAGGTGTTGGAGGAGGTGTGCAGTTGGGGTTGCCTGAACCTGCTCTGCTCCCCCAGTCACCCTGCTCATACCCTCCAAGTGTCTCACATGCTGGCAGCCCTGCAGGCTGGGAACTGTGGGACACAAGCCTGCATCACAGCAGCCAGCACAATCTCTGGTATCATTGCCGACCTTGACACCACCATCATGTTTGCCATGGCAGGAACCCTCAATCAGGAAGGGTGCTGACAGCAGCCCAGAGCTTGTGTGGGGCTTCACCTGGTGCTCATCTCCCTTCCACAGGTGATGGTGACAAACATCACTTCCTTGCTGAAGATGGTGAAGGCTGTTGAGGACAAGGCCACGAAGGGGACACAGGCACTGGAGGCCACAATAGAGCACAAAGGCCAAGAGCTGGCACTGAGTACAGCCACAGTGGCACGTCTGCTGTCCTGCCTGCTGGCTGCCCTCACACCTCACTGCCACCTCTTGCCTCATGGGTCTTCTCCTCCCCCATGCCTCCTACCAAGGTCTCTACCCCAAAGGATTTAATCCGTATGACAAAAGGCATCATGATGGCTATAGCCAAAGTGGAGGCCGCTGGCAACTCCTGTCGGCAGGAGGACGTCATCGCCATGGTGAACCTGAGCTGCTGTGCCATTGTGGATTGTGCTGGTTTGACTGAAAATGAGTTAATTTTCTTCATGCAATTAGAAGCCTTTCTTTTTAATAGCTAGTATGGTCATTATTTTTACTTGGTTTGAGAACAAGGGATAACACCCTGGGACAGAGTTAATGGTTTTAATTGTTCCGGTCTAAGAGCCAAGGACTTTCTCAGTGCTCTGCCCACAGGTGTGAGGCATCGAGGAAGGGGGGCATAGATGGGGCAGACCTTGACTGACATCCAGACTGATCAATAAGAGTATTCCATCCCATTAGTGTCATGCTTCATATTTAAAGGAGAGTAGGGATCTTCCAGATCTTCCAGTCTCTCTCTCTGGCTCTTCTCTCCACTCTTGGAGATGTGTTCGGGGGAGTTCTGTTCAGAATGTTTAGTTTGGCATTTTTGCCATCCTTCCATTTTGCAGAGACCTCTGGGTCTTTCTGCTTTTTTCCACTTTTTTCTCTCTGAGATCGGCTGTTTGAGACCAGGGTGCTGCTTCCTGGGACTGGAAGCTTGGTGTGGACGGAGTTGGTGAGGAATTGCCTTGAGAATCTTTTATTTTATATTCTATTTCTATTTTAAATATGTATATTTATTTACTAGTAGTGTATTAGTATTTTGGTTTTTTATTAATGTCGAGGTTTTGATTGCGGGGTGACAATAAAACCGTGGCAGATATATCGTTAACCTCCTCTCCCCCTGCTTCAGCCCCTCCCTCTCCCCCCTTCCCACTAAGGACAGGCGATTGGGAGGGAAAGAAGGACAGAGATAAGAGAGTTGGAAAAATTAAACATGTTTTACTAATGCTACTAATAAGAATAGAGAAAATAATACAAAATATATAAAACCAATCTTGAAAGTCTCAGCAACTGCAGAGCCGGCACCCAAAGTCCTGGATTGGACTCTGCAGCCAAACGGAGCTGGATTCAGTCTCTCACTAGGCCTCAGTTCACAGGGACGACTAGCAAGGACCTCTCCTAATGTCGGCCATAAGCAAAAGGGACGAGATCCTTGTGATCTCCCACTTTTATATGAAGTATTCACGTGAATGGAATGTTATACACAGTTGGTCAGTTCCTTGGTCACCTGTTTCTCATTGCCCCTCTCATGAGAGGTGCATCCATGCTTATTAATAACTTCGCATTCCATTGCTATGTTTACCAAATCATGTGTCTGGTTCTCCAGGAAAATGCAGCTAATATGAAGGCTTTAGCTGACAGGCAAATTCACTAAAAGAGAAACTTGTTTTTAACAAAACCAGGACAATTAAACTGTGTTTATCTCAATCCAAGTTTCTCCCTTCCCTTTCGATTCTCTCCCCTACTTGAGGGGGTGGGGAGGGAGGTATCTGAGCGACTATCATGGTTGTCTTGCTATCTCGGGTTAAACCATGACATGGATATGCTGCATGCCTGTAAGGTACGGCAGGGGTCAGCAGGGCCCGTGGGTCTAGCATGGGTTTGTGGGGGGCAGTGTGCACCCTACAAGGGTGAATTGGATGTGAATTGGGGTTTGCTGTCTCTGGGTTTCAGGAAGCCACCTACCACCTGGAGGTGAGGGGGGATGTGCTGCAGCAGGTGCTGCACTTTGGCAAGGAGTGCACCAATGGCTACCTGAAGCTGCTGGAGCATGTCCTGGTGGTGAGTGCCCCCACCCCAGTTCCCAGGGTGTGAACAGGCTGCCTGTGGATGCCAGGGTGTTCTCCAAATCCCCAAGGTTCTCTGGGCTCCACAGCTCCTCCCGTTGAGGTCTTTGCACAGCCCCCTTCACTGCCTGTGCTGGCACGGCATGTGGCTGAGCCCCTGCCATGGAAGCAGATGTTAGAGAGATGAACAGGCTCTAAATAAATATATTTGGCTAACAACAGATGGAGATTAACTCGCTGTAAACAGGTGGAGGCTGAAAATTCGATGATACAGGAGAAAAATCCTGAAGCAGCTTCCAGTGAAGTGGTGGAAGTAAGAGACTTCAGCCAGTAGGAGAGGGGCAGTGCCCATGATGACAAAGATGGTGACTGCAAGTGCCAGCTGCACCCTTTTGATCCAGTCTTCCTCTGTCTTAGTCCTCCTGAGGACTTCTGCTGGCTGATTTAATTAACTATCCTACAAGATGTGTGTAGTTTATAAGTAGCAATTTAAGACTGCACTAACCAAGAGAGTGGTAGAAAGGATCCAGTGAGGTCCTCCCAGCAGTTTTGATTCTTGGTGGGATCACAAAAGTGGAGTCGAGGTTGCTGGAAGGTTGTACAGATCCACACCCGTGAAGCTGCTGTCATGTACTGATAAGGATAATGGCCAAAACATTGTGGCAAAAACAGATCATCCAGCCACAGGAGATGATACATTTAGTATAGGTTGAATTGCAATTTACATATAAATGACAAGCTAACGAGCCACAGACCAGGCCAGCTGGCCAGTACAGGTGGTGGGGGATGTGCCAGAGGGCACATAGCTCCACTTTCTGATATGCCCAGCATGGCACAAAGGGAAAGGCTGAAACCCTTCAATATGGCCGGAGACTTGTCAATCTTTTGCAATCGCCCCTTCCCCCCAGACTTTTCTCTCTTTCACAATAACACCTCCACAAAAGACCAAAAGTTATGCAAGTGGGCAACCCAGAGGGCTATAAAGGCCTACCTTGTGCAAGCGCTGGCAGCGCCCACCCACCATGCTGAGGACCACTCTGCCCACCAGTCTCACCACACGAACTGAACAAGACACCAGAGGACGCCACACATCGCTGCACCCAAGACTTCGAACTCCATCACACATTGTCCTGGTTTTGTTAAAAACAAGTTTCTCTTTTAGTGAATTTGCCTGTCAGCTAAAGCCTTCATATTAGCTGCATTTTCCTGGAGAACCAGATACATGTTTTGGTAAACATAGCAATGGAATGCGAGGTTATTGATAAGGATGGATGCACCTCTCGCAAGAGGGGCAACGAGAAAACAGGTGACCAAGAAACTGACCAACGGAGTATAACATCCCATTCACATGAATACTTCCTATAAAAGTGGGAGATCACGAGGATCTCGTCCCTTTTGCTTATGGCTGACATTAGGAGAAGACCTTGTGTGGAGAGTTTTTGGAAGAAAGAGGACATGGGCTGTGTGCTGTGAACAAGCCAGAGCTTGAAGTGACTGAGGTGCACTAGGAACGCACAGAAGTAAACAGAAGCTGGTCTGCCCTCAACCCAGGCTGCAGGAGGGGCGCCATCGTCGCTGCGCATGAACAGTTTGTGGACAGTGCCCTGCAGCTAATCACCATAGTGGGGGCGGGGAAGAGTGACTGCAAGTGTAACCAATCGTAGCCTGTGCTTGCCGCATGGCCTTTGGGTATAGAGTATATAAGGGTTGGAAAAACGTGGTCTGGCGGACATTGATATTCAGTGTTGTTAAGAGTTCATTAAAGGGTATTGATGTTAAATTCATATTGAATTAGACTCATTACTCTCGCCGGCCCGCCCGTCCGTGCTTAAAGAGGTCCTGCCGGCAATTTTGCATTCTCCACATCATACGTCATATGGTAGCAGAGGATGGTTAGCAAAGCAGGATCTCCGGAGGGCAATTTACTGCGGTAAGCAGCATTCATAAAGACGGAGCCAAGCCGGGTTGTAGGAGGGTGTGCTTTGTCCGGTATCAAAAGACAAGCACCAGACGAGCTGGCCACTTGCCTTCTACTTTAAGACCGCGCTGATAAGATAATGGATATTGAAACAGCCGCGGCACTGTTGACAACTATTCGCTCTAAGAGAGGTATCGAATTGTCACGGGAAAAGTTAATCACATTGATTTTTTTAGCTCAGAAGTGGGGACACTCTGGAGAAATTCCACTTTCGTTTTCCCCAACGGAATGGAGATCAGTGGGGGACAGACACCATGTGGGATAAGGCCATCAGAGGGGAAGAAGAGAAAGAAATTAAAGCTCTCAGAGAACTATGGAGAAACGTGTTAGAATCATTAGAAGTAATGAAGTCCGAACAAAGCGCTGCCCTGAGAGCCGCGAGGGCGCTTGTCCCAGAACAAACCTGGACTGATAAAACTTGTCAGCCAAAAGAGAAGAGGGGCCTGTGGGCTACTCTATGGGGTCTGCCTGCCATTCGGGGTGGTCGAGGGGTCCCAGCTCAGCCAATACTCTCGCAATCCGATCTGCGGCGGGAGTTGGAAACTTTGCCGTCCGTAAACAAAGAACCGGAAGTTTCCCCCTCTGAGTCTCTGGGGCAATTTGACAAGAAAGCAGAAGTGCAACTAGGGGACTGTCCGGATGCGGGAGGCCCTGAGTGCCGCCCTCCACCTACAGCTCCACCTCTGCCCTACCCCGAGCCAGACACACCCCCCTCTAAGACCATCGCGTCAGCCGGGCCGGGGCCGCCCCACACCTGTGGAAGTTTCTTGTGAGCCTCCTTCTACATCATTGGGCTCACCCCAAGTAGTAGAGCAGTTACTGCAAAAGATTACCAGCAAGCTTGAACAACTTGACTTGCGAATGTCAGATGTAGAGAAAAATAAGAGACAAATAGAGTTTCAAAAACCAGCTTGCCTTCCACAAACAATGCAACCAAGGGTACCTATAGATTCTACTGACCAACCACAGCCCCGACCTGGCAGATGGTCAGGGGTCATCAAAGATGCCATCCTAGAAGGTGATTGGTCTCCAGCAAAATTAGCCCTACTGGTAATTCAGAATATGAACACCCAGAGAGCGGTATGGGAACCACATGAATGGAAAATTTTACAGCAAGCAAAACAAACAATCACCAACTATGGTATACGTTCATAAGCGACCAGACAAATACTGCATTGGATTTTTACCGCTGACTTATTGTGTCCCATGGACTGCCAAAATTTAATGCGCTTATTACTAACTCCAGCACAATTCCTCCTGTGGGAATCGGCCTGGTATCAACGAGCGCAGCAAGAAACAGCCAAACACACCAGTCCAAATGACCCATTAACCAATGTGGTACCCGACGCCTATACGGGTCGTGGACAGTATGCTACAATAGAAGTCCAACTGTGATTTGGTGCTGAAGTTCACCAGAAAGCTGCACAACTTGCCCTAGATGCTTTCTTAACCTTACCAGGACCCTTAGCTCCCTCATACAGCGGAATACACCAAGGCACTACAGAAAATTTCTCGCATTTTATTGACCGGCTACATGAAGGAGGTGATCCAGCTAAGAAAATAAGCTTACAGTCCGTGCATCTCAAATGTCTTTCTGATATTATACAAAAGGTACAGACAAATTGGTCTAGCCGAAGACTTTCTGATCGACCAATTTCCCTTCTTATTAACAATCTAGAACATCCATGTGCAATCATCTGCCAGTGGCAAAACAAAGACGGGGAATTCCCCATAGATCTTGCTATAGATTCTTCCTTTTGTGCCACTGTCAGGTTGAAAACAGAAAATGATTTACAATTATTAGAATGGCTTTTTCTTAGTGTCCAACCAAAATTCAGCATTCAAACAAGACCAGAAGCAGTTGGAGAATTGATTCGAAAAGGAAGATCTCGAATATTAGAAATTAGTGGTCAGGAACCAGATGACATCAGTATTCCGATAAATGGAGCCGATTTAGAATGGTGGCTGAGAAATTCGGTGCCTATTCAGAATGCATTATTAGGATTTATAGGCAAGGTACATTCTCGACAACCAAAAGGGAAACTATGGCAATTCCTTAGAACAAATCAGTGGTTAGAGAGAAGCAAAGTAAAAGCAAAACCTGTTGAAGGGCTTACAGTATATACAGATGCAGGAAAACGAAGACACCAGGCAGCATGTGTCTGGCAAGAGAATAGTCAGTGGAAACAGCATTTAATTGAAGGTTCAAAAGAGGATTCATTGCAGACGTTAGAGCTCACGGCAGTAATATGGGCCTTAAATAATTGGCTGAAATCTGCTTTAAATGTTGTCACAGATTCTTTGTATGTAGCAGGTGTAATACCCAGAATGGAAAATGCTCTGCTAAGACAATCGAATAATCCTCGATTAGGAAAATTGTTTGTACAGTTGAGAGCTATTTTAAATCAAAGAAAAGAACCCTGCTGTGTGATTCGCATTCGTAGTCATCAATGGAATCTTGGTCTAGGTGAAGGAAATCAAATTGCAGATAGTTTAGTAAGTTCAGTACAGCACATGCCTCCAACGGATAAATTCCAACAAGCGAGACAAAGTCATGAGAGTTTTCATCAAAATGCCAGAGGTCTGCAAAGACAATTCGATTTAACTTAAAATGAAGCAAGAAGTATTGTACAGGCATGTCCTCAGTGTGGAGGCCAGATGTTAGGTATAGGAATCGGTGTCAGTCCTCGAGATTTAAAAGCCTTAGAAGTATGGCAAATGGATGTGACACATGTGCCAGAATTCGGAAGACTTAAATATGTGCATGTCACAATTGATACTTTTTAAAAAATGATATGGGCTACTGTTTTACCAGGGGAAAAAGCACAACATGTATGTAAACATCTCACAGCTTGCTTTGCTGTAATGGGTGTCCCAGAAAAGATTAAGACAGACAATGGCCCTGCCTATGTTAGCCAGAAAGTTAGAACTTTTCTAATGAAATGGGGAGTGAAACACGTTACAGGTATACCTCATTCCCCAATGGGCCAAGGAATCATCGAGAGGGCACATCAAATGATTAAGGGGTATTTGAACAAACAGAAGCAGGAAGAGTTAGATTGTCAACAGCGCTTAGCAAAGGTGTTGTTTACCTTGAATTATTTATGTTTAACTGGAGATCATGAGGAGCCTCCTGTGATCATTCATCATTATCAGATCAGACTAGGAAGGAAGAATACTTTACCGGAATTCATGGTGAGATATCGTGATCCCACCACTGGAATGTGGAAGGGACCAGTACCTGTTATTTTTAACGGTAGAGGGTATATGTGTCTCCACAGATCAAGGTCCATTGGGGGTTCCAAGACGAGCGGTAAAGCCAGAGTTGAAACAAATTCAACTGAATCAGCTCCCTGCAACAGAACCTTCGGAGGACACAGAGTGAGGCGTAACCTTTGCATTAATTTAGCTGTGACATGTATGTGTAATATAGTTATATAAGTAGGCCTTTAAACACCACTACCTTCTGAGTAAGTTTATCAACACCCAGCACATCGTTTGTTACATGTTAAGTAGGAGTACCATTAAACCAAAGTTCTTGGAATTTGTTTAATCAATCCATTGCGATATTTAAACGGCAATGGAATACCTCAAGTTTACTAAGAAGAAAAATATTAGCGCATGGTTTGACAACCATGACAATTGCAATGATCGCCTTTTCGTAGGGCCAGAGCCACAGGAAATCGAACCGATTGATTTTTGGTTTAAAAAGTTTAACAAATTGGCTTGGCCTAGGGGGGGTGGATTAAGAGTTTATTGCAAAGTGCATTGTTTATGTTGATTATTGTTGTAATTGATATGTTATGTATAAGTTGTCCTTTATCACGTATCAAAGAGGGGTTAGAACGCATAGCTAATCAAGCCTGGCTTGTCCAAAAAGAAAAAAAAAGGAGGAATTGTGGAGAGTTTTTGGAAGAAAGAGGACATGGGCTGTGTGCTGTGAACAAGCCAGAGCTTGAAGTGACTGAGGTGCACTAGGACCACACGGAAGTAAACAGAAGCTGGTCTGTCCTCGACCCAGGCTGCAGGAGGGGCGCTATCGTCGCTGCGCATGAACAGTTTGTGGACAGTGCCCTGCAGCTAATCACCATAGCGGGGGGGGGAAGAGTGACTGCAAGTGTAACCAATCGTAGCCTGGGTTGGAAAAACATGGTCTGGCGGACATTGATATTCAGTGTTGTTAAGAGTTCATTAAAGGGTATTGATGTTAAATTCATATTGAATTAGACTCATTACTCTCGCCAGCCCACCTGTCCGTGCTCAAAGAGGTCCTGCCGGCAATTTTGCATTCTCCACATCATACGTCAACCTTGCAAGTCGTCCCTGTGAACTGAGGCCTAGTGAGAGACTGAATCCAGCTCCGGTTGGCTGCAGAGTCCAATCCAGGTCTGTGGGTGCCGGCTCTGCAGTTGCTGGGACTTTCCAGATTGGTTTTGTGTATTTTGTATTATTTTCCTCTATTTTATCAGTAGCATTAGTAAAACATTTTTAATTTTTCCAACTCTCTTCTCTCTTTCCTTCTTTCCCTCCCAATCGCCTGTCCTTAGTGAGAAGGGGGGAGAGGGAGGGGCTGAAGGGGGAAGGAGAGGAGAGGAGGTTAACAATACATCTGCCAGGGTTTTATTGTCACCCCGCAATCAAAACCTCGACACACATGAAGCGGAGCCATAAGGATGGTGAAATCTTTCTCTCTCTTTTCTTTCTTTCCTGTACTTCTACTAGGTAGGCAGGAATCAATGGGTAGAAATTGAAGCTGGGTGGAGAGGAGGTCAAAGGATGGTTTAATCCAAAGGAGGTAACCACTAGGGTACAGTTCCGAGGGGAACTGTGTCTAGATCAAATGTCTGTCTGGAAGATGCTTTAGCCACATGTAAGTCATTGCATCCAGAACTGTAGTGCTAAGGAAAAATTCTCTGGCTGACCTGTTGTTAACAAATGATTGGGCTAATGACTTACTGCAGCAGTGCCTGAGGTCAGCCTACTTGCAGGAACACTCTGCTGTATTTTGGGTGTAACCATCCAGCTGCTCTGTGGTGTCTCTTGAATACCATACATGTGGTACCTCCCCTGAAACATCCACTGGAAGTGCATCTTAGTAAGCTCATAGCTTCCAGGCTGCCTTCAGCTACTGATATAAATAATTCAGCAGTTTTAAATATATCATCAGAGTAGATAGACTTAATAATGTGGAATTTTGTCTGGATGCACTTATGAGGGTGAACAGTCTGTTGCTGTGTGCCATCATTTTGGGGACAAAGTGCATGGGTCACATTTATCAGAAGGCAGCAGTGCAGGGCCACACTGGTGAGGAAAAGCTCATCTCATCAGCCAAGCAGGTGGCTGCCTCCACAGCACAGCTCCTAGTGGCCTGTAAGGTGGAGGCTGACCACAACTCAAAGGCCATGAATTGGCTCCAGGTGAGTCCCAGGCTGCCCTCTAGCCCCAGCTGCCTCCTCCCGGCTGCTTGAGAGGTGGATGGGAGTGGAGTGGGGTGGGGGCATGTGGGACTTCAGGATGGGGCCCTCCACAGTGGAGGTGTCTCCCCAAGGCTAACACTCCCTGCCTGTGTGTATCAGTGGGGAGCTGGTTGGGGCGCAGGCTCTAGGTAGCTTGGACTTTACTGCTGCTGTGTGCCAGGTGTATATGTGATGATGGGCTGATGAGCCTGGGAGCATTCAGCACTGATGAACTGGCACAAAAATGACTGAAATGTGTGCACTGGATCCCTGGTATTCAAGAGGTTAATGTTTGGGGGGCATGCTTTGTAGCACACTCAACCCTCAGAGGCCATGGCACACAAGAAGTTAATGCCCACATGTTGGGCAGTTAGCACTGGGTCCCAGTGCTGGTCCCTCAGGGTGAAGGGCTGGGGAAGGTCAGTGGGGCTGCCCCTTAGTTCCTGCCCCACAGCTCAGATGGGAGCTAGAGCCCATCTGGGAGCAGCAGCACCTGAAATGGTCCCGAGTGGGTAGTAGTAGTATATATATTGCCTGCCAGCCTGGCTTTGTGCCCCTCCTACCCCTGCAGCAGTTGTGCCCTGGGGCTAGGACTTATGCTGCTGCTCCCCCTCTTCCCCACTGCAGGCTGCCATCAATGCAGTGAAGAGAGAGCATCAGGCAATCTGGTTAAGGCAGCACAGAAGGCAGGACCACAATGAGACAGTGGTGGTGAAAGAGAAGATGGTCAGAGGAACTGCACAGGTGAGGCGTGGGGCTTCTCTCATGGAGCAGGGGTGGCTCTGGCTGCCACCACAGCTAGTGTGTGCCTGTCTCAGGAGCATGTCCTCCCACCCACAAGCACAGGGCACGTCTCTGCAGAGCCTCAAAAAAATGATGCAGGTGCATCCCTCCCACCCAGAGCCAATTAAACACCATGGCTTCACCCTTGTCCTGCCACATGTAGCAGCAGGCACAGCTGGTGACTGTGCACTCTCCCAGGAGCATAACGCCCTGGCTTCTCCTTGGTGTGGTGCCTGTACCATCCCAGTGTCCAGGACATGCATGAAGGGCAGAGCATTTGGTAAGGGGTGAGAGCTGCCTGGTATGGGTTGCCACAGGTCCCAGTGCTGCTGTTAGCAAACGACACACATAACCACGGACGTAGTTATATGCGGTGCTTTTATTTCAGCGCTGGGAAACCAAGGGTTCACACCCAAAGCTGGCTTCGACCACTGATTTGAACTCCACTACATTTATACAATTTGGTTACATACATATTAATTAGAGTTACAACGTATGTATTGCATATTTATCAGATTACACAACTATTTCACAAGATCAGTTGCAACACCTTGGAACTACTCTAAGCATGTGCAGTGTCCTCTGGTGGTCGTTCAGGGGGTCTTCAGGATGAAGTAAGAAGTCTTCTTCGCCCATGTACTTTTCACCTTTTGTCACCGCACATGCGCACTATTCCTATGTTCATTGCGAAATCATGTAAAATTCTTGTATTTCTTATATGTGCATTCTCAGCACATCCTATCCTTTCAAGATAAGATAAGGACTAACTGAGGACTAACTTTCAGTTCTCTTTTTGTATACAACCTGCAAAGCCTCAAGATAAGGTAAGAATCTTGGATATAGTTTACAAAACTTAGTTACAACTATAACACTGCCTCCTGGCCACAGTCTTGCAGCTGAAACTCTCCATGGGGCATGTGGGGCTGAGCCCTGAAAGCTCTGCTGTTCCCCATTATCTCCAGAAAACTGCAGTCCCACCATAGGGACAGTAGTCCTTGTGCCTGGGGCCCTAGGGAGGCTGTGGCTGTGATGTGGGGTGTCAAGGTTTAAAGCAAGGTGACAATAAACCATGGCAGATGCTCTCTGTTACCCCCTCACCTTCCCTCCACCCTCTCCTTTAGATCGGAAAGATGATAAGGAATATAAGAAGGTAGGGAGACTTAGACTTCAAGTTGGAAGGTTTTAAAGGGTTTTACTAATGCTACTAATAAATAGAGAATATATACAAAATATACAAAACCAATCTTGAATGCTCGATATGGAGTTAGCATCACTCCAGCAGCAGTGGAGCTGGGTGGGCAGAGCTGGCGTGGCTCCAGCAGCTGTAGGGCTGGCACCCGGAAGTCATGGGCGGGACTTCACAGCAACCCGGAAACTGAATTTCAGGGACGCAGGGCTTGAAGCCTATAGATTGCAGGCATGCAGAGAGGGTCCTCTTTAGATGCCGGCCATGGTCGAAGAGAGCTAGACCCTCGTGATCTCTGTCTTATATAGGGGGTGGGATGATTACGGGATGGAATACTCGGTCACTTTTAGTCACCTGTTCTGTCTGCCCCTCCTCAAACACATCCCTCTCAATTATCGGATGTGTGGAATTCTTGGCTGTCATAACAATAAATCTAAACATGAGGATTCTTCAGCATTTTGTTGGTCTTGATCTTGGAGATATCAGCACCAAGCACAGTGTCCGAGAAAAACATGCAGACAAAAAATTCAGAAAAATTTTTACAGAATGATGCCAATTGTTATCTTCACAACAGACCACTACAGCTTTATGAGACTTCCCAGAACCATCAACAAAAACTTTGCAAGTATGTAGGATCAGACCATATACACATATGGTCTGTGACCTGATGTTAAAGACTTGCAGGTTCTGCAGCAATTTACATTTATGCATGCCAAAAGCTGTGCTGTTAAGAAAACCAGCTAGTGCAATTTATAAAGACATAGATTACAAATAAAAAAAAATCAGAATTAAATTTCACAAATGGTACATATATGACAAGAGGATCATGGCCTATTAAGACTTAAATTCATTCCCTGCATTTCTTGATCAGAGTAACAATCGGTATATCAGTTTGCTAGCAATCTCATCATACTGTCCCACAATAGCCACAGGTTGTTTCCATGTTGTAGCTATAAATAGACAAGTCTGCAAGTCCGACTGAATGGAGTCAGCCTGTAAGTTTGTCATAAATTTATTCATCAAAGTTTCTAACTCCATTTTGGCTGTCATATTTATTGGATATTGTTTTCCCTTACCAGATCAAAGTCCTGTTTCAGTTCTATCAGTGTAGTGTTTGCTTTATCGAGACATTGGCTGTTAATACTAGTGGAAATACAGCATTTGAAATTTCCTTGGAGATTTCTCACTTGCAGCAAGCAGATCTGCACCATCCAAGCAGCTTCTTGTAGGACATGCAACTAAACAGAATTCTCAGAAAACATTATTTGAGCTTACAGTTTACTTAACAAATCTTGACCCAAGAGAGGTATAGGGCTTTCTGGCAAATACAAGAATTCATATGGTAAAACTTTGTTCCAAATTTGGCACTCCATTGCTCTCAAAAAACGGTCTTTCTGTCTTTCCCACAAACTCAAAAACTATCATGGTGAATTTACTAATTTACGAATTTACTACTCTTACAGCTAGTTACCACAGAATAAGTCTATTCACCGTCAGACTGCTCCACTCAGTGTTACAACATCGCTGCAGTGGGGGGAGAGAAAACCCCCCTTTAACCACCTTGAAAGCGGGCAGCCAGGTTTTTCTTTTTTTTTTTTTTTTTTCTCTTCTTTCTCTTCTTGCTGCAGTTTAGATATAGCCAAGGCCACACAGGTGGCATAATCGCTGGTATGAAGTAGGAGGCTCTGGCAAACTCCTGTGTTACAATGAGCTGAGTTAATCTTGTATCTTGACACGGGCCTAAAATTTACGTTCAAGCATAGGCCTGGGATATTTTGCTTTTTTGTTTTCCCATTTCATTCCAACCGTAATACAGTTTATATGCAATTCCAATTAGGTCAACAGTCATTACATTCCTCAGCCCCCTTTACCTTTTACTGATGTCAAAAAACAGCATATTAAACATCAATCCATTATTCCATTTTCCTAGATGCAAATCAGTTCATATTCTAGCAATTTTTAAATACAACCTCATACATCCATCATAGCTTTTACATGTTTTGTTTTGATTTTTTGTGTGGTTTTGGGTTTTTTTGTTTGTTAGTTTGGTTGGTTGGGTTTTTTTTCAATGCGAATCAGAGTTTAACAATTTAAATTCTTTTCTGGTCTCAAAATTATTAGATAACAATATAAGCAATTACTCTAATTTGCAAGGATGCATCCTAAGGGGGAGCAAGGTGGTATTTTAGCAGTGGAACTGGTTCCCATTTTGTAATTATCTCCCCAAACAAAATTTTTTTGGTACCAAATATATATATATATGCAAACTAAAATGCTGAGCTAAGATATGAAAAGCGAACACCAAGTTCAAATATGCAGATGGATCACAGTTACACTTATTCAAGACAATATCTCAAATTTTGCACTGCACCTTTGGGCCACTTACTGCTCAGCCACGCAGAGGCAGTGCTGGGTCTCCCTGACAAAACAAGTCATTGTGCGCTGGAGCACAATCGGCACCCGCCCCCTCACTGCTCTAGCAAGCTAGAAAGAAAATGCTAGAAAGAAAAGTAACAGCTACTACACACAAAATTTTACCATCACATTCACGCAGTAAAAAACTAAATTACTCATGGTCTTCTTTTTTATCACAAAACATACATTTTGAGTCAAGGGATTCTCATTATTTAACAGTCTGTGACCTTACTGTACCATACTGAAACTGCAACATGCTTAAACAGATACCCACAAAGGAAAGAGGTTAATAAGGAAAGCATCTTGCAGACTTCAGCAAGTTTTCTATGACCTGTGTATTATCAATTAATTCTCTCTCAGCTTGTTGAACTTCAAACTGTTCTGCCTGTAAAACTGTCTGAAATTATTTAATGATCTCTTGTAGAGTTTTATTTTGTCCTGCTCTTCTCGCCTTAAAGACAACATTAATTGCAACAAAGTATTATACTTCAAGGTTCTATCCTCTGGCCACTTTTCCCATTCATCTAACTTAAACAGCAGCCACCATAAATTACGATATTTCACAAGATCTTCCTTCCCCATATTTCCAAGTGCTTTCCTATGTTTTGAAACACCTCCCAATACCGATTACTTAGGAACACAACTGAAAACAGTCATTCCTGACCCCATCTCGTAAGTAAAAACCATGAGAAGAGGGAGGGAGGGGGGGAAGAACAGGGCTGCTTGCACTGTGAATGGGAAAAGTGAGCAGAAGGCCCAATGTACCCACATAAACAATGTCACAAAGAAAGAACTGCAAACAATAACCAACAAAACAATTAACTCACATTCCTGACAAGCGGCTTGATTTTCAGAGAGGCAATACACAGAAGCATGTAATATGTACTATAAAACTCGCAAATAACACATTGATAGCAAACATTAGCTTTCTCTACTGCTAATTTCAACACTAGTGCTTCCTTAGCTTCTAAGTTTTCAATCTGCTTATTGATGGCCTCTTGAAGGTGGTCAATAAATTGCATGTAATTCTCATTGGGACCCTGATTAATAGTTGCAAATGATTTGGCTGCTTTGTTGGTTTCAGGCACCTCTATCATAGTTTGCTATGCAAGGTCTGCTGACTGCCTCAGGATTTCAGAAACTAATAGCGCCTGTAATTATGGTGTGTCAATTAGTGTCTCTTCCAAGAGTTGGGGGATACTCGCCCCTTTCAACGAGTCCCCATCTTTCCGTCCTAAATGATCTATAGCTGTTAGATTGCATAGGTCAAATTTTGCTTGAGTCTTTCATGGTTTTTATCTGATCTCGAGGCAACATGTACACATACTCATTTTCCTTTTAACTTAAAAAAAAAAAATGCTGCAAACCCTCATCCTCATCTGAGTCATCAGATAACACATACTTGAACGGTGCTGGAGAATCATTAGTAACAGGAGGGTTCAGATCAGTGCACATTCTCGCCAATACTTTTTAGCATCATAATTACTCCTATAACCTGAGTCCCCAGGCACACGGCCTTTCCCGTCACGATCAGCATGACCGCATTGCCGACTGCTAGATTCACTCGGTATTAACTGATCTAATCTTTCACACAGTTCTTTTGCCTTGTTCTTATCCAGCGATTCCTTCTGCTCTCTTGTCGAAGTTGGAGGGTTAAAAGGCGTTAAAGGTGGATACAAATTGGTAAAAGGACTGATAGTACACTAGTTTATGAGTTTAGCATTCTCAGCTTTCACAGGTTCTTTGGGCAAGTTGTCTGATTCCAGTCCTTTGGACTTGCTGTTCTCAGGGTTGAGTAATACTGTAGGAGGACACCCGCTCGGCATTTTTCCTCTCCCCGCCCCAGACTGCTGAACCATCGGGGGTGCCAAAGGCACAGGAGGGGAAGGAGTAGGGAGGGCATCGAAGACATGAACTGGGTAAGCTTCATAGCGATTTTCAGGTTTCTTATCAGGCTGCAATGCTGCAAAAATTCCGGCAGCATCAGACCATTCAGCCTTAAGATCTTTTAAGGTGGTAATTATATGCTTCCATGTAGTTGGTAATGATTTAGCTTCTTTATCTCCATTGCTGACTTTATCCCATAATTTCTGCCCTATATCGTCCCAAACTTCAAGTTTGAGTCACTAATGCTCATAACAGTCTTATCAGCTTTTAATTGCTTCAGTGTAGTTTTTATCAGTTGCCAGGCGGTTACAAGGTTGAGAATATCTTTTTCACTGCGACTGATCGCCTTCCACAACACAGTTCCCACTTTTTCCCAAGTCTCTATTTGAAAAGCTCCTGACAGATCAGCAGGAAACCCATTGCCTCTGCACCAAATTAATAGTCTTTTGAGGTTACTCTCCTCATACTTCACCCCTCTCATAGAGAGCATATGCGAGAGGAGCCACAGTATTTCTTCTTTAGATATACTCTGCCCCATCTCCTCTCGCCCCCAGCTGCTCACCTCTTTGGGTGTCCGTTGCAACAATATCGGATCCTCTATCCCTCCTCCATTGCTTCTGTAGCGATCAATCAGGAGACACACAGCTCACAGACTACGTCCCGATCACGGTCCAGCCACGCTGTCTCCAGCTGGTGCTCGTTCTTCATAGAAGTCGTCCCATCTCCGTAAATTCTCCTTGCAGATCACGTTGGGGTCACCACTTGCGAGGGTGAATTATCATGGACTTCACACAATCCAATATGAATTCAAGCATATATTTTTTGTGGGAATTGGATGTGCTTGTGTAATGTTTTTTCTTGTATTCTTCCGAATCATCTGGAGAATGACACAGAATGAAAAGAAGAATAAAGCTCACTGTGAACCAGACGTTCAAAAACAAAAAAGGGGGAGATGTTTGAACAGCAGTTCCAGCTAAAGGGCCTTGGACAGATTATACAGAAGTATGGTTTTTATGAGTGCAAGAAGTGATAGCCCAGGCCAGTGAGAATGATATCTTGGGTCAGAAAACCACCCCCATATGTATGATGTGTGAATGTCCTTGGGCTTGGTCTGTGAATGAGTGGGAATGTAACTGAAACAAACATAACATGAGTGTAGTGTGTTTTTAATAACAATTACTGAAAAAACATCTTATGTAACATCTTAGTCCAGGTCCATATCTGTAAATCCTATAAATTGTCAATGGCTAATAAAGGCCTCAGCCTAGCTTAGCTCTCTGCTCTGCTTGACTTGACACTCCTTCCTGAACAAGATCTCTGTCTGTGCGTGCATCTCTGTCTGTGTCCCGGTGTGCGTCGTTTCTAATCGCCGCAATGTTGGTCTCTTCTCCCAAGTAGCAAGTGATAGTGTTGTCCTTACCAGTTAAAAAGAATTAATCCTGTCTGCAATTGCTAACCTAAAGATATGTAAATCTTTTCAGTTTTAGGTCAGCCTGACAAAGATAAGGGTGACTTGCAAAACACCTAATCAGAAACTACAAAGACTACTGACCTTGGAGCTTTAGATATTTTGAAGCCCCCAAAATTAGTTGAGTCTTGCTTTAACACATATCTCGAAACTGTTGGATAAAGTGTCCTTTAACTGAATATTGCTCATTATATGTCAAAATGATTATGTAACTAGTATGCAAATGTGTAACCAATTGGCTCTTTAGGACTGCCTCGAGTGGTGATATGATTTTGTATGTGTCGAGGGTTAAGATTGCGGGGTGACAATAAAACCCTGGCAGATGTATTGTTAACCCCCTCTCCCCCCCACTTCCCCCTTTTTGGCCCTCCCTCTCCCCCCTTCCACTCAGGAGAGGCGATTGGGAGGAAAAAAGAAGGACAGAGAGAAGAGAGTTGGAAAAATTAAAGATGTTTTACTAATGCTACTAGTAAGAATAGAGAAAATAATACAAAATATACAAAACCAATCTTGAAAGTCTCAGCAACTGGAGAGCCGGCACCCAAAGTCCTGGATAAGACTCCACAGCCAACCAGAGCTGGATTCAGTCTCTCACTAGGCCTCAGTTTGCAGGGACAACTAGCAAGGTCCTCTCCTAATGTCGGCCATAGGGAAAAAAAGGAACGAGATCCTCGTGATCTCCCATTTTATATGAAGTATTCACGTGAATGGAATGTTATACACAGTTGGTCAGTTGTTCCTCGTCGCCCCTCTCACGAGATGTCCATCCATGCTTATCAATAAGTTTGCATTCCATTGCTAGGTTTTACCAAAACATGTGTCTGGTTCTCCAGGAAAATGCAGTTAATATGAAGGCTGTAGCTGACAGGCAAAATTCACTGAAAGAGAAACTTGTTTTTAACAAAACCAGGACATTCCACCCCTTATAATATGCCATTCACTGAATGCTTAAACCTTATCAATACAATCTATCAACACAATCTAATTAATCACTACTACTATATATATATACACATATGTACATATATACCTAGGAGTAATTAATCTTAATCAGTGGACCATCCTTTGAAAAGTTCATTAAGTTCATTTTGTCACAACAGTCTCCCAGGGCAGGAAAAAATTGTACAAGTGCATCTCATGAACACTGTTTGTGGGTTAAAGACACCAACTTCGAAGAAGTTGTCAGGCGCCACTCGAAGAAGGCTAGCTCTGGTTTCATCATCACTGTCTTGATCTGAAAGACACTTATTAAATACTGTTAGTACGACAATTCACATCATGCAGTTCAGTATTGCATATTTTCACCTATACTCAAATCCCCTTGGGGTACACACCGAACTTCTCCATCCTTAAGCATCACCCACCAGGTGCTGCCAGGTCCCTGGGCAAAAACAATCCCACAAATGGGCTTGCCTTTGCCTGAGGCAGGAGTAACCCAGACTGCCTTTCCTAACATGTTTTTCATGTGTACTACAGGGACTTTATCTCCTTCTACAGTCTGTAGAATTTCTGATTGGGCAGGTCCGGCTCGATTGGTTGATCCCCTGGTGTTGACCAACCAAGTGGCTTTTGCTAAATGTGAATCCCAGTTTTTAAAGGTTTCACCACCAAGTGCCCTTAGTGTAGTTTTTTAGCAAACCATTGTACCTTTGAATTTTCCCAGAGGCTGGTGCTTGATATGGAATATGATATACCCACTCAATACCATGTTCTTTGGCCCAATTGTCTATAAGACTGTTTTTGAAATGAGTACCATTGTCTGATTCAATTCTTTCTGGCGTACCATGTCGCCAAAGGACTTGCTTTTCAAGGCCCAAGAGAGTATTTGGGGCTGTAGCATGAGGTACAGCATATGTTTCCAACCATCCTGTGGTTGCTTCCACCATTGTAAGTACATAACGCTTACCTTGACGTGTTTGTGGAAGTGTAATATAATCAATCTGCCAAGCTTCTCCATACTTATACTTTAACCATCGCCCCCCATACCATACAGGCTTTAACCGTTTCGCTTGTTTGATTTCGGCGCAAGTTTCACATTCATGAATAACCTGTGAAATAGTGTCCATAGTTAAATCCACCCCTCGATCGCGAGCCCATTTATATGTTGCATCTCTACCTTGATGCCCTGAAGCATCATGGGCCCACCGAGCTAGGAAAAGTTCACCTTTATGTTGCCAGTCCAAGTCCACCTCAGCTACTTTAATCTTAGCAGCTTGATCCGCTTGTTGGTTGTTTAGATGTTCCTCGGTGGCTCGACTTTTAGGCACATGAGCATCTACATGATGAACTTTCACAGGCAGGCTCTCTAGCCGAGCAGCAATGTCTTGCCACAGTGTGGCAGCCCAAATGGGTTTACCTCTGCGCTGCCAGTTGCTTTTCTTCCATTGCTGTAGCCACCCCTACAAGGCATTTGCTACCATCCATGAGTCAGTATAGAGATAAAGTATTGGCCACTTCTCTCGTTCAGCAATGTCCAAAGCCAGCTGGATGGCTTTCACTTCTGCAAATTGACTCGATTGATCTTGTCCTTCAGTGGCTTCTGTAACTTGTCGTGTGGGACTCCACACAGCAGCTTTCCACCTTCGATGTTTTCCTACAAGACGACAGGATCCATCTGTGAACAGTGCATACTGCTTATCAGTCTCTGAAGGAGTATTATACCGTGGTGCTTCTTCAGCACGTTTTACTTCCTCCTCATCTGGAGACATCCCAAAGTCTTTACTTTCTGGCCAGTCTGTAATCACTTCTAAGATTCCTGGACGGTTGGGACTTCCAATTCGAGCTCGTTGCGTGATCAATGCAATCCATTTACTCCACGTAACTTCGGTTGCATGATGTGGAGAGGGAACCGTCCCTTTGAACATCCAGCTCAGCACCGGCAGTTGAGGTGCCAGGAGGAGCTGTGCTTCAGTACCGATCACTTCTGAAGCAGCTCGAACTCCTTCGTATGCTGCTAGTATCTCTTTTTCAGTTGGAGTATAGTTGGCCTCAGATCCTTTGTATCCTCGACTCCAAAAACCTAAGGGTCAACCTCGGGTTTCTCCTGGTGCTTTCTGCCAGAGGCTCCAGGTAAGTCCATTATCTCCGGCTGCGGTGTAGAGCACATTTTTAACATCTAGTCCAGTCCGAACTGGTCCAAGGGCCACCGCATGAGTTATCTCACGCTTAATTTGTTCAAAGGCTTGTCGTTGTTCAGGGCCCCACTCAAATTGGTTCTTTTTACGAGTCACTCGATAGAGAGGGCTCACAATCTGGCTGTAGTCAGGAATATGCATTCTCCAAAAACCTACAATGCCCAAGAAAGTCTGTGTCTCCTTTTTATTAGTAGGTGGAGACATTGCAGCAATTTTGTTGATCACATCCATTGGGATCTGACGACGGCCATCTTGCCATTTTATTCCTAAAAACTGGATCTCTCGTGCAGGTCCCTTGACCTTGCTTCATTTTATGGCAAAACCAGCATCCAAAAGAATCTAAATTATTCTCTCACCTTTCTCGAAGACTTCTTTTGCTGTGTTGCCCCATACGATGATGTCATCAATATATTGCAAGTGTTCTGGAGCTTTACCTTGCTCCAGCGTGGTCTGGATCAGTCCATGGCAGATGGTAGGACTGTGTTTCCACCCCTGGGGCAAGCGATTCCACGTGTACTGGATGCCTCTCCAGGTGAAAGCAAACTGCGGCCTGCACTCTGCTGCTACAGGAATAGAGAAAAATGCATTAGCAATGTCAATTGTAGCATACCACTTAGCTGTCTTTGACTCCAGTTCAAATTCCAGTTCTAGCATGTCAGGCACAGCAGCACTCAGTGGTGGCGTAACTTCATTCAGGCCACGATAGTCCACAGTTAGTCTCCACTCATCACTAGACTTACGCACTGGCCAGATTGGGCTGTTAAAAGGTGAGCGAGTCTTACTGATCACACCCTGGCTTTCCAATTGACGGATCAACTTCTGGATAGGAATCAAAGAGTCTCGATTGGTGCGATATTGCCGGCGATGCACCGTCGTGGTAGCAGTTGGCACCTGCTGATCGTCAACCATCAGCAGTCCTACAACAGAAGGATCATCTGAAAGACCAGGCAAATCAGACAGCTGTTCAATTTTCTCAGTGTCCACAGCTGCTATACCAAATGCCCACCTATACCCTTTTGGGTCCTTAAAATATCCTCTCCTGAGGTAGTCTATGCCAAGGATGCACGGAGCATCTGGACCAGTCACAATGGGATGCTTTTGCCAGTTTTTTCCAGTTAGGCTCATTTCAGCCTCCACAACAGTCAGTTCCTGGGATCCCCCAGTCACTCCAACAATATTGATGCATTGAGTTCCTTTATAATTAGAAGGAATTATTGTGCACTGAGCACCAGTGTCCACTAAAGCTTTGTACTCCTGGGGGTGTGTTGTACCAGGCCATCGTATTTGTACAGTCCAATAAACTCTGTTATCCCTTTCCTCCACCTGGTTGGAGGCAGGGCACCTCTAATTTCTGTTTTGCACAGTCTCTGGGTGTGAATTAGAGGTTCCTTCAAGAGCATCACAATCTCTTCTGCTCCTTTTGTAAACTGGAGCAGCCACTTTCCTAGGACTTTTTCCTTTGATCTCACGTACTCGTTCTTGAAGTTCTGAGGTAGGTCTCCCATGCCACTTATTCATGTTTTCTCCCTGCTCATGTAGGAAGAACCACAGTGAACCTCTTTTTGTGGGCTGCCTCTGTCCTTTCTCTCGAGATTGGAAACGCCTTTTCCTAACAGCTGAAACATAGGTTTGTGCAGGTCGTGAATGGTATGTGTCTTCTCTGAGTTCTTTGATTTCTTGCAATAGCTTTTCAAACCGGTCATCAGATTTTTCACACAGTTTCTCTACAGCAGAGACACAAGCCCATAGAGAACCAGCAAGGCTGTCCTCAAAGTCCCGGAGCTGCTCAATCACTTGAGTAATATCTTGTCCACCTCTAGATGACCAGAGCATTCCTGCCAATGACTTAGCATATGCAGGTGATGCTCTTTGTACAAATCTGCGCCACAGAGGTCGTGAACAATTGATTCTATCTGGGTCTATTCCCTCTTGGCTGTTTGGTCCAAAATAGATGATCTCTCGCACAGCTAATTCTCTCAGGAACTGAATACCTTTCTCCATAGTATTCCATTTCCCTAACTTGGATATACAATCTTCCTTGTAGGGAAATCTTACTTTCATAGCTGCCAGGAGTCGGGTCCAGAGAGTAGTGGCATTAGACTCTCTTGAAATTGCCCTATCAATGGTGGAATCTCTTGACAGAGATCCCAGCTGCCTGGCTTCACCACCTTCCAGTTCAATTGTATCTGCCCCATTGTCCCAGCATCGGAGCAACCAGGTTACAATATTCTCACCTTCACGACGACTAAAGTCTTTTCGCAGATCTCTCAGCTCACCTGGAGAAAAGGACCGAGTGGTGGTCACTTCATCTCCTCCCTGTCCTGATGGTGCCCCTTGAGTTGATGTTAGCCCTGTGCCATCATCTGCTGCACGGGTAGTCTTTCTAGTGACTTTCTTACAACCAGCAACTGATGCTGATATGGGTTTACCATCATTTGATTCATTTCCAGAGTCTGAATGACTGTCACCGTGATCGCTATGGTTACAGCAGCAACAGTGCCCAATGTGTGAAGAAGGGGGGGCTGCCTTTAAGGCTGCAGAATTATTGTTATCAGAAGTGACCTTGGCAGAAGAACTCTGTGTAGGAGCTGTACCTTCAGCCTGCGAAGGCGCCATGGCGGGGGCAGCAGCTGCAACGGCAGCTTTCACTGTTTTGCTCTTTCTCGAGCGGCTAGGAGTGCTTTTTGCTAAAGCTTCCGAAGACGCACCGCAAATCTCAGGACAACAAAGAGACGCAAACCTCCTGTTAAATGCCATTTCTCTTAACAGAAGCACAAACTGACACACATTCAGCAAACCAGATAACACCATCACAGTTCTATCAAAACTCCAAGGATATTCAAAGCTCTCTAAAACATTTGCGAACTGTCCTAGCGAAAAAACAAAAGTATTGTTAGTCAGCCTTTCTAAAGATTCGCTTGACCAATTAGCAAACACAGAGCCGTACTGCTCTTTAATCTCTCCTGGAGGCTTTTCAAGGTAAAGCAGAAGAGAGTAGAAATTCATTAGCGGCTGCAGTATAATGAAATAAACCAGTGACAAACCACACAGTATCATCATGAGCATTGTCCAGTTTCTTGTTGTTATATAATGAATACTCCGATTTAAAAAGAAAGCCCAACATAGATATGGAATCAGTGAGCACAATGCAGAAAATAACTGATACAACTTAAGCCATAACATCTTTAAATCAGTGGAATTCACTTTGCCTTAATACCACTAAATAATATCCGAAGCAAACCGACGCGCGAGTATCACAACTCTATGAGTTGGCACCGTGCCAAGAAAATTGAAAGGTACGTCAGAGCACTAGAAAAGCCAAAAAATCTCCAAATTTACCCCTTTCTCTTGCCCCACGTTGGGCGCCAATTATCTGTAAAAGGTTAAGATTGCGGGGTGACAATAAAACCCTGGCAGATGTATTGTTAACCCCCTCTCCCCCCCATTTCCCCCTTTTTGGCCCTCCCTCTCCCCCCTTCCACTCAGGAGAGGCGATTGGGAGGAAAAAAGAAGTACAGAGAGAAGAGAGTTGGAAAAATTAAAGATGTTTTACTAATGCTACTAGTAAGAATAGAGAAAATAATACAAAATATACAAAACCAATCTTGAAAGTCTCAGCAACTGGAGAGCCGGCACCCAAAGTCCTGGATAAGACTCCACAGCCAACCAGAGCTGGATTCAGTCTCTCACTAGGCCTCAGTTTGCAGGGACGACTAGCAAGGTCCTCTCCTAATGTCGGCCATAGGGAAAAAAAGGGACGAGATCCTCGTGATCTCCCATTTTATATGAAGTATTCACGTGAATGGAATGTTATACACAGTTGGTCAGTTGTTCCTCGTCGCCCCTCTCGCGAGATGTCCATCCATGCTTATCAATAAGTTTGCATTCCATTGCTAGGTTTTACCAAAACATGTGTCTGGTTCTCCAGGAAAATGCAGTTAATATGAAGGCTTTAGCTGACAGGTAAAATTCACTGAAAGAGAAACTTGTTTTTAACAAAACCAGGACAGTATGTAATGCCTGTTACTTTTCTTTCTGGTATTCTGGCTTTATTCCAGCAGCCAGGCTTGCGCAATTCTGAAATAAACAATATCTCTGTGTGCTACAAGTCGGCTTTTTTTTTTGCACACCGGATGGCAGAACCGTGTTTTTGAGACAATAGGACAAGAGGAAATGGCCTCAAGTTGCGCTAGGGAAGGTTCAGACTGGATATTAGGAAAAATTTCTTTATAGAAAGAGTTGTGAAGCACTGGAACAGACTGCCCAAGGAAGTGGTGGAGTCACCATCCCTGAAGGTGTTTAAAAGACGTGTAGACGAGATTCTTAGGGGCACGGTTTAGTGCTATAGTTAGGTTATGGTTGGACTCAATGATCCTGAGGGTCTTTTTCAACCAAAAAGATTCTATGATTCAGGGAGGGACATTCAAGGGCTTAAGCCCTGCCTTGCCTTTCCTGGCTGCTCACAGCATGCACATCGTCTTTTCCCTGAGTGCTGAGCCCATGAAATTGCTCTGGACTGAAGCATCTCACTGAAAGCCATCCATCCTTGCCCAAAAATGATGTGAGATGCATCTTCCCCCTCCCCTCAGAAGCCATGTGCTGGCAGTTACTGACTCTCCTTGTCTAAATACGTGCCTAATTCGTCAGTATCAATAGCTGATTGATAGGGCTTTAAAATAGATTGGAAGGGGGAAGGGGGCAGTAGCAGGCAGGTCAGTGACAAGCATTGGGATGGCACACCAAAGCTTGAGGAGGTACTTGGCAGTGAGATTCCTCAGACTGCGCTACAAGGTGAAGGGCACAATCAACTACAATTGAAGTGCTTCTACACTAATGTGAGAAGCATGAAGAACAAGCAAATGAACTAGAAGCCTTGGCCCGGTCCCAGGAATATGATATAATTGGCACTAGCAAAACCTGGTGGGATAAATCCTGTGACTGGTGCACCATGATGGATGGCTACAGGTTATTCAGAAGGGATAGACAGGGTAGGGGAGGCGGGGGAGGGTGGCACTGTATGTAGCAGAGGGGCTGGAGTGCATGGAGCTGGCAGTTGGTGATGGCAAAGGTGAGAGCCTCTGGGCAAGGATTAGGGGTCAGACAAATAAAGCGGATGTCATCATGGGTGTCTACTACAGGCCACCCAGCCAGGTGAAACCTCCAAATCATCTGCCCTTGTCCTTATGGGGGACTTGAACTTGCCAGATGTCAATTGGCAATATCACACAGCTGGCACCAACAGGTCCAGAAGATTCCTGAAGCATCTGGATGATAAATTCTTGGTGCAGGTACTAAGGAAACTGACCAGGAAAGGTGCCTTCCTAGACTTTATTCTCACTAACAGAGAGGGTCTCGTGGGAGATGTGGTAACCGGTGGCTCCCTTGACCACAGCGACCATGAAGCAGTCAGGTTTAAAATCTTTGCTAATGGGAGGAAAACTTCCAGCATGACCTTAACACTAGATATGAGGAGAGCAGACTTCAGGCTGCTCAGAGAAGTACTTAGTAAGATTCCCTGGGAAGAAGCTTTTGAGGGTGTTGGGGTCCATCAGCGCTGGTCATTTTTTAAGTACCACCTACTAAGAGGGATCTTCTTCTTGAAATACAGCGAAAAAAGAAATTACATGGTCAGTGGAAGTAAGGTCAGGCAACATGGGAGGACTACAGGGATGCTGCTCACCGTTGTAGGGAGGAAATTTGTGCTGCCAAAGCTCATTTAGAATTGAAGCTGGCCAGTACTAGGAAGGACAATAAAAAAGGCTTTTTAAAATATATTAATGGCAAAAGGCAAACTAGAAATAACATTGGCCCATTAACTGATGAGCATGGTCACCTTATTAACAGGGACACAGACAAAGCTGAGACATTTAATGCTTTCTTCACCTCAGTCTCCAACACCGATGCTGAACTTGGGGGCTCCCATGACCCTGGGCTGGAAAACCATGGTTCTGAGAATGATAAACTCCCAATCAATCTGGAACTTGTACGGGATCTGCTACTCCAGCTAGATCCCTACAAGTTGATGGAGCCTGATGGGATTCATCCAAGGGTGCTTAAAGAGCTGGCTGATGTCATAGAGAGGCCTCTCTCCGTGATTTTTCAACGGTCCTGGGAATCTGAAGAGGTCCCGGATGACTGGAAGCTGGCAAACGTTGTCCCAGTCTACAAGAAAGAAGGGCAACAGGGATGACCCTGGCAACTACAGGCCTGTCCACCTCACATTTGTTCCTGGAAAAATCATGGAGAAGATTGTTCTGGGTGTTATTGCAAAACATCTAAATGACAACACAGTCATTGGTCCTACCCAGCACGGGTTCATGAGGGGAAAGTCTTGCCTGACCACCTTAATTTCGTTCTACAACAAGGTTACGCACCTAATTGACCTGTGGGACTATGGCGGGTCCTTGGATTCTCTGACAGAGGGCATGGGAAGAGAAGTTAGCTTTGAAGATATTAAGGCCTACCCGTGAGAAAGATGGGAGTAAAGGAGTATCCGGAGATATTAAGGATGTACCCGTGAGAGAGAAGGGAGTAAAAGAGTAACATTGATGATAGCAAAAACAGCCAATGAGATGTTACTGCTGTAACTTGTAACCAATAGTAAAGAGACACGTGAATTGGTAAAATAAAAATGCACTTGTGGCAATAAATGGCATCTACTACTTTCATCCTGGAAGAACTTGGTCTATGTCGTTTGTCCGTCTCAACCATGACATTGACCAAGGAAAGCCTGTCGATGTGATCTTTTTGGATTTCAGTAAAGCCCTGGATACTGTCTCTCACAGTATTCTCCTGGACAAGATGGCCATTATACAGCTGGGTAAACACACAATGCAGCGGGTGAGCAATTGGCTGATGGGCTGGGCTCAGAGGGTTCTAGTAAATGGGGTTATGTCAGGCTGGCAGCCAGTCACTAGTGGGGTTCCGCAGGGATCCATCTTAGGGCCAGGACTCTTCAATGTCTTCATAAATAACTTAGACTTGGGACTTGAGGGATTGCTTAGTAAGTTTGCTGATGACACAAAATTGGGGGGAGCTGTCAAGACTCTCAGGGGCAGAGAGGCTCTGCAGAGGGATCTGGACAAATTGGAGAACTGGGCAATCACCAACCACATGAAGTTTAACAAGAGCAAGTGATGGATTTTGCACCTGGGACATGGCAACCCTGGCTGTACATACAGACCAGGGGATGAGATGCTGGAAAGCAGCTCCGCGGAGAGGGATCTGGTTGACAGCAAGCTGAACATAAGCCAAAAATGTGCCCTGGCAGCCAAGAGGGCCAACTGTGTCATGGAGTGCAGCAAGCACAGCATTACCAGCCACTTGAAGGAGGTCATTGTCCTGCTCTACTCTGCACTGGTGTGGCCTCACCTGGAGTACTGTGTGCAGTTCTGGGCGTCACAGTATAAAAAAGATATAAAACTACTGGAGAGTGTCCAGAAGAGGGCTACAAAATTGGTGAAGGGTTTGGAGAGGAAGCCGTATGAGGAGCGGCTAAAGTCACTTGGTTTGTTCAGCCTGGAGGAGACTGAGACCTCATCGCGGTCTACACCTTCCTCACAAGGGGAGGAGGAAGGGTAGGAGCTGACCAACAACAGAACCCGAGAGAATGGCAGGAAGATGTGTCAAGGGTTGTTTAGTCTGGACATTAGGAAAAGGTTCTTCACCCAGAAGGTGGTGGAGCATTGGAGCAGACTCCCCAGAGAGGTAGTCAAGGCTCCAAGCCTGACAGTATTCGAGACTGGACAACGCCCTCAGACATGTGGTGTGAACTGTGGGGTTGTCCTGTGCAGGGACAGAAGTTGGACTTGATGATCCTTGTGGGTCCCTTCCAACTCAGGACATTCTATGATTCTATGCTCTCCAGAGTCCAGCAGTGGTTCTTCTGCTGCTTTCTTCATGTCACCAGAAGCCTCTCTGTCCTTGGCTGCTCCCGGCCCTCCTATGCCCCCTGCAGCCCAGGGCTTAGCACTCATAGAAAGTTGCTTTCTCCGGCTCTCAAAAACTTTTTGCTCCTCTCTGCTTGGAGTGCTGGTGCCAAGAAGTTGCAACAGGCAAGGGCTGGATGTGGTCCTGGGGCAATGGGCTGTGGGAGTATATGCATCCCTCCTGTCCCCATCCCATCCCAGCCTCCCCATGTGCCACATGGTTCCTGTGGCCCCTCTGCCAGCTCCTTCCAGCCACCTCAGTCCAGAGCCCTCCCAGCAGCTGGGAACGCACCAGAAGCATTTACGAGTGTTATTAAAGTGTGTTATTTTTGGAGGAGCTGGCATCTGAAAGGTTTGCATTTTTTTTCCTGTGAAATACAGTTTATTTAGAATAGAAAGAGCGGAGCAATGGGCTGCCCACATATGCAAGGGCAAAAAATCATGGACTCCACACAATCCAATATGAATTCAAGCGAAGCCATTTATTACAGAAACAAGCCTCCTTATATATGCAGTTATTTCCTGATCACGCGTCCACGCTCCAAGCATGCATTACCTGATTGGATATTGTCTATGTTCACGAGCTGTCCACGCGCTGGAGTCTCACTGCTAATAGGTCTGTTGATTTATGTCGTGTTTTCAGCTTTCCAAGGTGGCCTTGAAATTCTTTTGGGCCTGGCTATTTTAATAACAAATCTCCATCTAATAGAAACCCATCCACACATTAACTTCAAGAAAATCCCACACACATACCCTTTGTTGCCCTGAAATGTCATCCTATGGGCTGTACATCGGCCTGGTGTCCCCATGGGTGCCAGGGACAGTGGCACCAGGGTGCAAGGCAGTGGGGAGATGGGTGCCAGGGAGCCTGTGCAGAGCCAAGGCCCTTCTGTCCTGCGGTGACAGAGAAGCTGGGCAGAGAGGTTGGGGGCTCACTTCTCTCATGGAGGATTTTCCCCATGTAGGCAGTGTCAGCCCACAGTGTCCCCAAGTACAATCACAACCTGAGGGTGTCCCTGAGTGCAATCAGCCTGTGAGTGTCCCCAAGACTGCAGTGCCAGCCCATGGGTGCCCCCAACTGCTGTGCCAGCCCCTGAGGTGCCCCCAAGCCAGTGCCAGAAAGCAGGGTCCCCCAGGCCCCAGGGTGCAGTGACAGGGTGTGCCTAGGACAGTGTCAGCTGTGCGGTGTCCTCTAGCACAGGGACAGCTCTGACCAGAGCAAAAGCAGGTCTCTGGCCCTGTGAGTGGATGGCTGGTGGTGTCCCTGTGGCATGGTAACAGCACACTGCCAGCCCATGGGTGTCCCAAGTGCAAGACCAGCCACTGGATGTCTCCCACAGTGGTGAGAGGCAACAGGGTGTCCCTGGGGAAATGCCACCAGAAATGCCCCTACCGAAGTGCTCCAGGGTGTCCTAGTCTAGTGTCTCTGGGATACCCCGGGATGTCCCTAGCACCGTGCCGCTAGTGTGTCCCTAGTGCAGTGTCCTGGGGTGTCCATCACACAGTGCCCTGGGGCATCCCTAGCACAGTGCTCCGGGGTGTCCCTTACCCG
The DNA here is from genome assembly GCF_963082525.1 of Nesoenas mayeri. NCBI lineage: Eukaryota > Metazoa > Chordata > Aves > Columbiformes > Columbidae > Nesoenas > Nesoenas mayeri. Next base: position 14,240,229 of record NC_137553.1, read on the forward strand.
GTGCCACCAGGATGTCACTCTAACGGTGCTACGAGGATGTCCCTCTAACAGTGCCACTGAGGACTCCCTAGTGCATTGCCACGGGGTGTCCCTCACCCGGTGCCCCTGTAGGTACCCGGCGCCGGGGCTGCAGTGGTGCCCGCAAGGGGTGCCGCCCTCCCGTCCCCCTCGGTGCGGCGGTCGGTGGCGAGCCTGTCCCTAAAAGGTGCTGGCGGGCGGCGGGGGAGGTGCCGGGGCGGCCCCCGCCCGGCGCGGCCCCTCCCCGGCTCTTAGGCGGCGCGGCGGGGCGGGGGACGCAGTGCCGGTGCTCCCGCCGCCCCCGGTGCTCCGTGCCCTGCCACCGGCCTGCCGCCACCATGGAGGCCATCAAGAAAAAGATGCAGATGCTGAAACTGGACAAGGAGAATGCCATCGACCGCGCCGAGCAGGCAGAGGCCGACAAGAAGCAGGCAGAGGACCGCTGCAAGCAGGTAGGTGTCCCACAGACCCCCCCAGCATTGCCCAGGGACCCCTGCCTTAAGGGTGTCCAGCCCTGGGGACCTGCCTCTGCTAGGTGTCCAGCATGGGGACCCCTGTCCTAGGGGTGTTCTGCCCTGGAGATCTTGCCCCACTGGGTATCCAGCCTATGGCTTCCAGCTCTAGGGGTTGCCCAGCCCTTGGGATCTCACCCCACTGGGTGCCTGTACCTAGGGATCTCACCCTACTGTGTGTCCATCCCCAGGGGCCAGCACTCCAGCCTGTTGCCCCTGACCACTCATCTCAGTTCCCCCCAAACATGCCATGTCTCGGGTGGACACTACAGTGCCACCTCCCTACCCCTCTGCCAGGGACACCCTTGGGGACAGCATACTCCCACCCCAGCCACAGAGATGGGAACCTTCTTGGTGCCCCCTGAAGCTGTATCCCCCAGTCAGGACCTCTCCAGTCCCTTGCATAGGGAGGGAGCCCACCACCCCTTTACCCTTGCCGGGCTCAAGGATACTGGGGGTTGCTCTGGCCTTGGGAACCAAGGGTTCCTCGAGGACATGTGGCCCCAAAGTCAACAGAGCGAGCACGTCTACATGCTCTTGCTGTGCCCCCAACCTTGGCCACTACAGGAGGAGGCTGGCCATCCCCTCCCCAGCCTTGAGAGCACCACCATCGCCCCTGACCCCCACCCTCTGTCCCTTCCCTAGCTGGAGGAGGAACAGCAGGGCCTACAGAAGAAGCTGAAGGGCACAGAGGATGAAGTGGAGAAGTACTCTGAGTCCGTCAAGGAGGCCCAGGAGAAGCTGGAGCAGGCAGAGAAGAAAGCTACAGAGGTAAGTAGGCATGTCAGCAACTCCTCCCCTGCATGGGCGCTGGGCCTCAGAGGGGTGAAGGAAGAGGGAAGCCTTATATGGAAAATGTCACCATTCCTGCGATGCTGACACTGAACCCAGATGAGTTGCAGGGTGGGGGCTGGCCAGATCCTGCTCGGGGTGCAGGAGCCAGGAAGGCTGCGTCAGGCACTGATCAGTCATTTTTGGAGCTTCATGGGGCAGCTGCCTGTCCCGCTCCCCAAAGCTAATGGGGACAAGTGTCCTGAGCTGTGTCACCAGTCCCTGGGCACACGCCTCCACGATGCTTGTAGAAAAAAAGTCTGCGGTGCTTGCTAAACTGGCAGGAAAGCAAAAAGGAGCAGAGAAATGAAAAAAGCTCTTGCCCATGGCCAGCTGCTGAGAGCTGGCTGTGAAGAAGGATGTTTGGGGTGCGTGGGGGGGCTGTGGCCATTTTGGGGTCCAATGTGCCACCCTGTACCCTGGAAAGAGCAAGGCCAGGAAGAGTTTTGTTTAGTGCTGTGACTGATGTTTCTCCTGGGAAATTGATCCTGCAGGGGTAGATGTTAGGAAGGTGTTGAAATTGGCTTGTACCTGGCCAGAATGAAGGGTGGAGCAGCTGTGTGCAGCCATGGAGCTTCTCAGGAATGGGGTATAATGACCTGCAGTGCCATGCAGGGTATTTGACACCCTATAAATAAATCCTCCTTTTGATAGCCAGCCCTTCTTTGATGAAAACCAACCCTGGAAACTGGAGGAGAAGCTAAACGAGAGCTGGCTGGACTGCAGCCAGCAGGGCATGGCCAGGCTTTTTAGGACAGAGAACAAAAAATTCAATCTCAACTGGGTTATGGAGCTAAATGGGAGAGATGGGTCAAATCTCTGAGGTGGCTGCCAAGGACAGGGGCAAGCAGACAAGGACAAGCAGCAGTAGCACAAGTCCCTGGAGCAGCCTGGAGCCCTCAGAGAGCAGCTGAAGGGCTCCCCAGCATTGTTTGCTGACCCTACAGACCTGCCCCAGTTTAGTTAGATACTAAACCACATAGTTAAAACACTAAAAATCCTCTGGAAGGGCACATTTATCCTGACATGGGGCAGGCATGTCAAGCTGGGCAGGGCGGCTGCCATGTGTAGCAGGGGTCTGGACTGGTCTGACTGGATCCATGCTGGTTCAGGACAAGGCAAGCTCAGTGCGGGAATTGGCTGAGCATGTACAGGATGTCCCTGGTGAAGGGCTTGGAGGAAGGGGCAAACAGTGGCACAGGGCAGACATCAGCCACAGGATGCAGAGCAGTTTGCTGCTGGCAGCGGGCCATGCAATGCTGTCTTGGGCAGGGAGGGTGCATTGCTGCGCTCTTGGTCCACAGCGGCTCAGCAAGTCTGTGGGCTTTGGCAAGGAGAGTCCTGTCCCAGCAGATACGGGGGACAGGAGCCACCAACCCCTCCAGGGTGCAGCTGAGGAGGGAAGGCATGGAGATGGAGGACTCCTGCAGTGTCAGGGAGGGCAGGCTGGCTGCAGGGGGGTGTTGTGGTTAGGGCTGGAAGCCAAGACGAAGCCTGGACAGGCTGTGCTGTGTGCGGGGCACTGGGAGTCACCAGGTCCCCACACCAGGGACCTGAATGTGCCATGGCTGGTGTTACCTCCTCCCCAGGACAAGGCACAGCACTGTTCCTGGCTCTGGCAAAGGAAGCACAGGTTAGACCCCTGGAGCCTACCCACTTGCCCCCCCGGGGACCCTTGTGCCCCTCTTAGCTGCCAGGACAGTGTGTGCCTGTGAGCACAGAGCGTCCCCATCCCTTGGCCAGGTCAGGACCCATCACAGTGATCCAGGCAGGCTCTTGCTCTCAGCAAAAATGTCAACAAATGCCTTAAAAGAATAAATGTCCCTGTGCTCTGGCACTGCCCTGCCTCCGGCATGGGGTAGCAGTGCACAAAGCCCACAGGAACTTCACTAAGGAGTGCAAATGCAACACTGGCAGCCCCTTCCCAGCAGCTCTGTGAGGTCACTGTGGCCCCACCACCTCCTTGTCCCCAGGATGGACAGCTCGTGGGGCCCACAGCAGGATGCTGGCAGGGGCTGCTGGATACAGTGCAGCCGGCAAAGCAGGTTTAGCCAGAGCAGCACCCCCCAGCCCCTCGCATCCTTCGCTACCCCGCAGGGTGCAGCAGGGGCTCAGGGAAACTCAGTAGTTTCCAGACCATGTTCCCAAAGGCTTCACCCAAGTTCCCGCCCCAGCTGCTCTCCCCGACTGAGACTTTGCTCTTATTTGGTGATTCCCTGAGCCAGGGGGAGGGAACCAGGCTCTGCTGGGAAGTGACTGCATCCCTGGGTGGGGCCAGAGCAGGAGACACTCAGCCCGGCCAGGCGGCTACCCCCTAACCTGCCCCCCAACCTACCCCCCAACCTACCCCTTCCTGTCCTCAGCCAGCTCATCTCTGCCCCTTTGCTGGCAGGGACCTCGCTTTCTGCTCCCGGCACTGTGTGCCATCCTGGGAGCACTCCCGGCACCCACAAGTTGGGCTGGGGGTGGTGCAGGACCAGCCAGGACTGAAGCCAAGCCTGAGGCCATGTGCTACCAGGGGACTTGCAGTGTCACCTCTTCTGCCACTGCTTGGCAGGGGGATAAAGGGCTGCAGGGCTCTGCCGGTGGTGTGGTTGGATCTCCCTCAGGCCCCCTGACCCTGAAGCCAAGGGCAGCTGGTGGGATCAATCTGGAAATCAGTGTCCCTGGAGGCAGGTGTGAAGTGCAGCTGGGGCTGCCCGGGAGCTGTCAGAGCTCCTTAAGGGAAGATTGAGTGCCACCAGCGTCAGCCCTTCCTGATGGATCAGGGCATGTGCCCTGGCCAAGATGCAGAGCTGGGAAGCTGGGAACTGGCCTCCCCTATGGGGCAGAGCCCTCGGGGCAGCTGGGGGGTGCAGGGGCCCCCATGGGTCTCTGTGGGGTTGCTGGCCAGTTCCCCACTTGGGGAAGTGGATACCAAGGGGCTGAGTGGGATGGCTGCTGGGATCCTGGCTGTACCCTGCAGCTCCAGCCACTGGTTCCCTGGGGGGGTGCTCAGAAGTGGGCTCTGCCCCATGGCCCCTATGGGGCAAAAGCCCATGACCCTCTGGCTCTGCAGCAGGGGGTGTAGGTGGTAGAGCTTGGGGAGCACCCATGGGTACATAGCTCCCATGTCCATGGGGGCTCGTAGAGGCCAGGTTCTGGTACCCCCAAATTCCCTGGGCTCCCCTCCATCATTCTAGGGGAGCTTGGTAGGACTGTGCACCCCTGTCTGGGGGGGAAAGGAAATCCATGTGCCCTGCTTGGGGGGGAGGAACTGTGTCCTATATCCAGGGGGGGGCACCATGCACCTTGCCCAGGAAAGGGACTATGTGCCCTGCCTTGGGGGAGGCTGTGTCCTACATCCTAGAGGGCGTCATGTACCCCGTCTAGGGGCACCATGTGCCTTGCCCATGGGCAGTGTGTATCTGCTGGAGGGGGGGGGGGGGCACCATACACCTTGCCTGGAGGCATCATGCACTCTGCCTGGTGTGGGAGGGATGGTGTGTCCTGTCCAGAAGCCACTCTGCATCTTGCCTTGGGGGGCGTAGGGACAGTGACCCCTGCCCGGGGAGGACCATGTGCTCAGGAGGGCACACTATATCCTCTTTAGGGTGGAGGGGGACTGTGCACTCCGTCTGTTCCCTGCTAGAGGTGGGCACCGTGCGCCCTTCCTGGGGGTCTTTGTGGACTGCTCGGGGTAGCGTCAGACCAGGTCGGACCGTGGCAGCAGCAGGAGGAGGAGCAGGAAGATCAGGAAGGGATGGAGGCAGGGTGGGCGGCGGGAGCGGCTGCTGCTTGATCGTTTCCTGCCCGAGCCGGGCGGATCCCACAAAGGGCTCGGCGGCGCGGCCTCCCCGCTGGTCGCTCCGTGCCATGGCCGGCACCAGCTCCATCGACGCCGTCAAGAAGAAGATACAGTGCCTGCAGCAGGTGGCCGACGAGGCAGAGGAGCGCGCCGAGCACCTGCAGCGGGAGGCCGATGCTGAGCGGCAGGCCCGGGAGCGGGTAAAGCCTAGGGCGGGAGGGGTGCTGGGGAGGGGGCACGGAGGGGAGCGCCCCGGCAGCTTCCCGGGATGCCTCACCGGCTCTGGCAACGCGAGATGGTCCCGGCTGCCCCCCCCGCCCCGGTAGCCGGGCTGGTTGCCCCCGAGGCGGAGCGCCGGGAGGTCCCGGGGAGCTGGAGGGCGCTACCATCCAGGTGCCGCGGCGGCATCCCTGCCTCCAAGCTGCCTCCTCCGGCTGCCTCCTTCATGGGTCTTGCTAGGAATGCTCCATGCAGCAGGGCTTCCCAGGGCTTCCCCGGTTTTCGGGGCATGGGGGAGCAGTCAGCAGAAAGCTCTGCCTTGGCTCTGCTTGGGGTCAGGCAGATCCTGGGAAAGGATTCTGTCCCTCGAAGGCCAGCTGTGTGCACGGCTAAAAATACCACACCCAGGCTCTTGTCTGGCTTCCAGCAGGCTCTGCGGTCTGGGTCATAGCAGTTGCAGAGCCTTTGGCTCTCCAGTGTTTTCCTTTGTGGGGACAAGCCATCCCTTTGCACTGCCATGTGCCAAAATTTCCACTCTGGCAGTGGAAGAGCATTTCCAGGCTGCGGCTTGTTCCTGGTTTGGCCCTTTTATTGTCATTGGAGCTGGTGAGGTTTTTTCCTCTCTTTTTCCTATGCCCACTCCTTTAACATCTTCACCACATCAGAGGTGGCAGAGCTGGGTGCGGTACTTGAGGTGTTGTCACTCGAGCTATATGTGGAGGAAATGGCCCCTTTCTGCAGCTGCAGAAAGAGGGTGTTCACCAGGTGAAGGCAGCTGTTGTGCCAGCCACCTATGCCCGTCCTCACCCTACTGGCTCACCATGGGGGACCACGGGTGCTCAGCAGGGCCACGCAGGGTAACAGCCCCTCACTGCTCCCACAGACCCCCTGCTTGGCCAACGTCCCCCAGAGCATTCCCAGTGCTGGAGCAGGAGGCCAGCCTGGGCCAAGTGCTTCAGCTGGCCAGGCCTACTCCACCCTGTGAATAAGCAGGAGGATGCATTATCCCCTGGGTTGGCACATGCTTCCCTGCATCTTGGTGCATGGGGCTACTCCCAGCAGCAAGGTCTCATTTCCACTCATCTCTTTGCATCTTGGGTTTTAATTCCTCACAGTCCCTCTGATGGGGGGTGGGGCCAGGAGCTGCTGAGGCAGTGTTTCCTGGCAGTGGTGACTTAGCAGGCAGGAGACTTTTACCAAATGGAAAGAGTGTGGAGCCAGGTGTCAAGGGGCTGGTGGGGGCCAGGGCCACTGTTTCTGTCTGGCCTTGGCTCCTGGCCCTGCGTGTGAGGATCCTGGGAAAGCAAGGAGCCCTGGTCCTGTAGGCCCCGGCACCTGCTGCTTAGATGGGCTCCAGCCTACTGAGGGTGATTCACTCAACTGCCCCCAGTACTGTGCTGTACATCAGCTAGGGGGGAGGGGGGGCAGGGGGCTGCACTCAGCTTCAGGCTGCCCCATTGTGAGGGGCCAGGGGAGTTCCCCACAGAAGAGGCTCCTAGCTCACTCCACTGCCTCTGTAAACAGGAAATCTACAAGCAGCTTCAATCTCCTTTTCAGGAGTGAAGCCACACAGAGCATTCTTTCCCCTTTACTCTGCAAACCCCAAATATCATCCCCATGATGGCATGGCCACTCCAGCCCCCCTACCCTGGCAAACACACCTTGTCCCTTTCCAAGGTGGGAACTGGAGGTGTGAGGACACAGTGGAGGGGCTACACATCCCCAGTTCGGGTTGCATGGCCAGGAGGAGCCGGCATCAAATAGGGCACTAGGGATGGAGAGAGCCCTGTTGTCCCTATAGAAAAGCAATGGGATGTGTAGCCGGGCTTGTTGCGCAGTACCAAGGGGTGTTCTGGATAGAGAATGCAAAAGTAACTGCCAAAATTGCTCTTTTTTTTTCTTTATATATATATATATATATATATGTCATATGGGGGGTAACCAAGGGGTTTCTGCTCCCCTAGGCCGAGGCTGAAGTGGCTTCTCTGAACCGCCGCATCCAGCTGGTGGAGGAGGAACTGGATCGAGCCCAGGAGCGCCTGGCCACTGCGCTGCAGAAGCTGGAAGAGGCTGAGAAGGCAGCTGATGAGAGCGAGAGGTGCGATGGGGAGGGACAGCAAGGGTGGCATTGGGTTACCCTTGATTGCAGGCAGCCCCCTTGGTTTTGCAGTGGGGTTTGGAGATACCCCTGAAGTGTTCTTATGGGGTTTGTGTTGGTTTTCCTGCAGACTCAAAAGGGAAAGAGCAAAGCCACAATACAGAGAAGCCCCCCAGATATGGGTGTTCTTGGCACACTTTGTAATTCCCAGGGCACCCATAAAATCCTGAAAAATTTGATCTGGTGACTATACAAATATCAGTCTGTAACCAAAGCCAGAGGGTGCTCAGAGCCTGTTTTTTGCCCCAGAGCAGCCTCCTCTGCTCGAGAGCTGAACAATGGCCCAGGAGGGAACTTCTGTGTGAGGAAACCGCAGGTGACCTTTAAGAATGAACCAGCATCATTCAAAAAAAAGTCCTGCAGGGTGTTTCCCCATCCTTGTGGCAAGCAGGTTTACTGGGCAGGAGCCATGCAGGCAAGGGCACTCAGTTTGTATGGGAATGCCTGAACAAGTCATGGCATTCCTGACAGTTACATTAGTTCTTCCCTCCATTAGTAAAGACCAGTTTGAGCAACAGCATCTGACCGAGAGTGGAAGAGTCTGCAGGGAGTCCCTGCCATGAGTGTTTGTGGGGGTTTGGTGACCCCCTGCTTGTAAGCATCACCCCTGAATGGGAAAAGGCTTTGCCACAGAATGTTTTCTAGTATTTCCTAAAGGTTGTTGGACTATCAGGCTGATTTGTGGAGGTTGCAGCCAGTTCATCCTGGGCTGCACACATTTTTACCCACTCCGGATGATGGATTCAGGACCTGCCTGGTTGAGAGGAACCATGGCCACATCTCTCTCTGGGACGTGGCCCTGAGGTGGCCTTGGGGTCAGATCCACTGCTTTAATTGTGCACAGAAGCATCCTTGGGGTACCACTGGCATGTCCCTACTGCATGAAGTGGCTAGTGAGTGCTGGTGTCCCAGGTCTCTGGAGCTGGAGGATGGCAGGGTTACGGCACAGTTGGGTGGGTGGGAGGTACAGGTGCCACTTTGACCCACAGCAGTAACATTTTCTGGCTTGGGCTTTCCTCAGAGGCATGAAGGTCATTGAAAACAGGGCCATGAAGGATGAGGAGAAGATGGAGCTCCAGGAAATGCAGCTGAAGGAGGCAAAGCACATAGCGGAGGAGGCTGACCGCAAATATGAGGAGGTGTGTGCCCCCTTCCCCCAGTGCTGACCTCCCCAGTGGCACTCGGGGATGCCTCCCTACAGCCCTGTGCCCCAAGCCAGGGGCTAATGCGTGCCCCTTGCCGCCATCAACAGGTTGCCCGCAAGCTGGTTGTCCTTGAGGGAGAGCTGGAACGCTCGGAGGAGAGGGCAGAGGTGGCAGAAAGGTGAGTGGGTTCCCAGAGGGCAGTATGTGGGGGTCCCATGCGGTCCTTGCTCTGAGTCCCTGGCAGTGGGAGGTGGCTGTGTGTGCATGTGGGGACAGGGATGTCCCTCCCTGGGAACAGCAGGGTCTGCTCTCAGGGTGGTCCCTGGGTTCACAGGCTTGGGGCAGGAGGTTGCCAGCCTGCTGGCAGCATGTCCTTGACTGTGTTTTCTGCTGTCCCCTCCCCCCGGGGTGCCCCTCTTCCACCCCAGCCGAGTGAGACAATTGGAAGAAGAGCTGCGGACCATGGACCAGACTCTCAAATCCCTCATTGCCTCAGAGGAAGAGGTACTGGGGCAGGGGTGCAGGGCAACATGCAGCAGCCCCTCTCTCTCTCTGTTGCTATCTCTTTGAACCATGTGAGCCACCTCTCTCCTCTCTGCACTGCTGCCTCTGCCACCGACTTCCCCTCACCTTTCTCTCTGCAGGCGCAGGCTCCTCCATCCCTCTGTGCCCGCTCTCCTTCTCGGCAGGGCTGGTGGGAGCCCGGCCAGCAGCAAGGCCTGAGGTGTCTGTGTGAGGAGGCATGAGGAACGGATGCATTCTGGCAGCTTCCACTTGCAGTGGCTCTACTCCTTCTCCACCTGTGCTGCTTGGGTTTTCTTCTCTTTCAACTTCTCTCTTTCTTTTCTCCTTCCCTGAACCTGCTCTTTCTGCTCCCCCCTCTCACCTACCCTTGGCCCCACTCTCCCACCTGGTGGCTTCTACTTGGGATGTAGTAAATGTGGTGACCTAGAGGAGGAGCTGAAAATTGTCACCAACAACTTGAAGTCCCTGGAGGCCCAGGCTGACAAGGTAGGACCCAGCGGGGCTGCTGAGGCTGGGCAGAGTGTGCAGGGTCTGGGTATGCTGGGGTCCCCTACTGGGGCAAAGGATGGCCAGAGGTATCCTGTGGGGCTCATGGGTACCCATCTGTCTCTGCAGTATTCCACCAAGGAGGACAAGTATGAGGAGGAAATCAAACTTCTAGGGGAAAAACTGAAAGAGGTAAGGAGTGTGGGGCCAGGACCCCCAAGAGAGGGGCTGGCACTGCATTGATGCAGGCACAAGTTCGCCAGCCCATGTGGGCTTTGACTCGGTTATGCTTGTGTCCTCTCACCTTTCCCCAAATTGCAGCCCTGCAGCATAGTCCATGGGGTCCTTGTCCCTTGCCTTTCCCAGGGGAGGGCTCATGGGAGGGGGATATGTGAGATACAGATGGGGCAGATTTATGGTACAGTGCCTGCACTGTCCCCATTGTGCCCTGCAGCTCACCCTCTCCCCTCTGCACTCCTACAGGCTGAGACCCGGGCAGAGTTTGCAGAGCGGTCTGTGGCGAAGCTGGAGAAAACCATCGATGATCTAGAAGGTAAAATGTCATTACTGGCCCCATGTCCCTCTTTCCTGGGGAGCACTGGCCAGGATGTGCCCCTGGTGAGGCTTGACAAGTCTTGGCCAGGGTGAGGGGGTGGGCAGGGGTCCTGGGAGGGGGGAGGCTGGATGCTGTGGTGTCCTGTGTGGGGGCACAGAGCTGCTGGGGTCTGTGGCTCTGCCCTCAGGTGGGGAATAGGGCCGCATCTACACCACCTGTGTCCGCACGCTCTCGCTGCCCTCAACCTTCTGCTCACAGCCACTCTCTCTCTCCATTGCCCACCCCCCAACCTTGCTCCACCTCCTGCCCATCCCCTACCTGCAGATGAAGTGTATGCACAGAAGATGAAGTACAAAGCCATCAGTGAGGAACTGGACAATGCGCTTAATGACATCACTTCCCTCTGAGCCCCCCACTGGGCACCAGCACTGTTTCCCCACACACACCTGCCTCACCCCTCCCTAGCTCAGCTGCTTGCCTGCCCAGCCATCCCATTACTTTCCCTGCCTGCTCTATCCTCTCTGTCCTTCCCAGTCTGTGCCTGTCCATTGGCTCCTTTGGGACAGGAGTTAGACCAGGGTGTTCCCACTATACCCCTCTTTGTGGGGAGATGAGGTGTAGGTGCTTAGGGGTGTTTGGCAGGGAAGGCGAACAACCCCCAGGATATCCATGCACTGGGCAGATGGTGTCCACGCAGTTCCAGGTCTGTGCCCTAGCATTGCCTGGCAGGGAACAGAGCTGTGCCCAGGAGCCCTTTGCTTCAGTAGCTCCCTCTTCGGCTCCCTGGCAGCACAAACACCAGGGACTCCACAGCTCTGGCACTGGGGGGATACCTGCCCCCCACATCCCCCCAGCAAAGCCCCCTGGTTCTGCTTGCTGAGCCCAGGGTGGGGGATGACCTGCACAGGGGAAGTAGCACCTCCACCACCAAAACAGAGGGCTTAGGCCCAAGGGATGGGGGGTGTCTGGCTGTGCAGGCAGCCTGTCCCCAGGCATGCAGCCCCCAAACCCCCTCTCCTCCCTTCCCCCTGCCTCCCTTCTGTCCTTTGCACATTGCTCTTCAGTTTGCATTTCATGACTTTTTATTTTCTGTTCTGTCCCTCTGGGTTACTTAATTGGTCTCAATAAAGCTTTTTCTTTCCTCCATTTCTCTTTTGTTTCCTTCATGTTGCTCTGTTCTTCATCTTCTGCTTGTCTCATGTGGGTGCTGGCAGTTGGGTGGTAGGAGGTGGTTGCAGGCATCTCACAGCTGTGGGACCCCTGGGATGGCTGTGGCTGAGCCCCGAGCAGCTCCCACACTGCCAGGTTTAGTGGGATGGGGCCCTTTATGCCTCTGCTCAGGGGATGGATGACTCCCACCACCCCCTGGCTCTCAGACACAGCTTTCCTCATCTCGTGCCACTTTTTCCATTATTCTTTTGGACTAAAATAGTGGGGTTAGACCTGATCCTGTCCATTCCCTGTCCCCATTCCCAGACATTGCCCACAAACAGCAATCTCATCCCTGGCATCTCTCCTGCATCACCCTCCCACACTGAAGGGGCTGACCCTTCCCTTAAGCAGCGATCCCTGTCCCTAAACGGGTCCCTGGTCCTCGTCTTCCTCCTCCTTCCTCAGCATCCTACCCTACCCCACAACTCCATTCCCAAACTGATGGACCTGCTGCCCTGTTCCTGCCCCAGGACTGGCTGCCTCTTCCTGCCAGCCCAGTCATTCCCCACTTCTGGCTGGGCAGCAGCAGGGTTTCCAGCAAGGGCTTTGGGGAACACTGTCTCTTTTCACTAACTCGCCTTTCTCTTCCCTCTGCTGCACTGATGTCTCAATTTTCTCTAGAGCTTTCTCAGCAGGAGGCCAGAAAAAAATGCATTCTCGCTAATGAGCTTCAGGTCATCCTTACCGAACTTAACAGCTGAGCTGCTGAGAACTCCTGGCCCCAGCCCAGCTTCCTGCACCCAGGCTGCTGCTGACCCTTCTCCCTGCCTCCTTTCGGCCAGGCTGGCTCAGAGCTGGGAGCCCCTCCCCACTGGGGTTAGGCAGTGTGTGGAGCCTTGGCTTATTCCCTTGGGAGTAACTGCTCTGCTTAGGGGGGACAGAGAGCCCTCTGGAGCTGATTGTTTTTTTGTGGGAGAGGAACAAGAGTTTTTGCAGTGTCCTGGGATGCCCACACAGTGATGGCTGTTCCCCCTGGCATCAGTCTGACCCTGCTGGGGAGGGATGCAGTGGCTTGTATCGCTGCCTTCCTCCCCTTGTCCCAGGAGTTGTTGGCCAGCCTCTTCCCCCACACTCTGGTCACCCCAAACTATGCAGGGAGGATCACCTTGGAGTGGGGTGGGAGGGCTGGGACAGGAGCTGGGGACCCAGCAGTGCCTGTTGCCCCAAACCTGGGGTGGAGGATGGAGAAGAGCCTGGCCAGGAGTGCTGGGAGACAGGGCTTGGTGGGCAGAGCTCTCATCTCATCCCCATCTCTAGAAGGAAGAAAGATGCTGTTTTGAAGTGAGTGCCAGAGACTGACTTGGCAGCAGGCTGCCCAGCAGAGCTCATCCCTGCAGTGTTGTTAGCTCTACTCCTCCATCTGCTGTCCTCTCTGCCTGCCTTTCTGGGCTGCTGTCTCTCTTCTTCATGGAGCACTGATGGGTCATGCAGCAGGCACTGGCTCTCCTCTTTTGCTGGCCAAGGATTTATGTGCTAGCCCACAACCGGATGGTGGTGATGCCCCAGGGCAGGACATGCTGTGGGCAGAGCACAGAGACAGGACCATGCTGGCAGCTGGCCAGGGAGAGGTACCTATCAGCGGTATCCATGCTGTGGAGGGCCTGGCCATTGGTAAAGGGGCATCATGGGAGAATGGAAATGCCAAAGAGTAGGGACTGCCCATCCTGAGTGACTGGCCCAGTTGGCCTGGCTGCCCCTGGAAGATCCTGGAGTGGCTAGATTCATCCCTGCAAGTGGTGGGGCTGCTTGTGCAGACTCTGCTCTGCAGGGATGCCCCAAGCAGCTGGAGGCTGGTGCTGTACTGAAATGTCTGTCTGTGTGTGTGTGTGCATGTCTGTGCTTGGTGTGGTGTGTGTGGGTCTGGCTGTGCCTCTGTATGCTTGGGCTGTGTCTGTGTCCATGTGTGTGGCTGGCTGTGTGTCCCTTGTGTTCACAGAGAGTCTGGCCAGCGCCAAAGAGGAGAATGTGGGCATCCACCAGGTCCTGGACCAGACCTTGTTGGAGCTGAACAACCTCTGAGCTGCGCTAGGGAGCCCCTGTCCCCCTTCCTTACTCCACACATACACCTCCCTGGCACACTCAGGATGTCATCAGCTAAACTGCATCTCAGCCAAATTCACACACCCATTGAGAAAGGAAGCCTGTGCAGCATTACATTGTGGCTCAGGGGTGTCTTGCCTGTGCACAGCCTGTTTGGCTCTGTCCTGTCTTTATGTCCAAATATTAAAGCAGTTTGACAAAATGGATGGGTGTGCTTGGTCCTTGTGAGTGGGCACAGGCACTGGGAGATGTGGTAAGGGTTTCCATGCCCAGTTTGCACAAAGAGGCTCTGCGGGGTCTTGGGTCCAGGGCAGGTATGGCCCGTGTAAAGATGTCCTCTGCAGCCATGAGGGGCTGGGAGTGATAATATGCATGGTTTGGGCTGTGTTCTCACATCTCCATCACCACCTTGGGATGCATGGAAAACCTTCAAGTCTCAAGCTCAGTCCAAACTGACCATCCTCTTCAAGTGCACAGGGGTAGTTATGTCATTGGTGTGTCCCCTTCCACAATTGGCATGTTTCCTGCCTGGCACTTGGGGAAGCCGTAAGGTCTTTGCTGTAGTTTAGCCTCAGCGCTTCCCCAGCCAGCAACTAACACCACGTGCTGCTCCCTCACCCCTTCCCCCGCCCCCAGTGGGATGGAGAGGAGAATCGGGAAACAAAAGGAAAAGCTTGTGGGTTCGGCTAAGAACAGTTTAATAGAACAGCAGAAAAAAAAAAAAAAAAAAAAAAAAAAACCCAAACCAAAACAAACAAACAAAAAACCCAACAATAATAAATGAAAGAATATACAAAGTGATGAATACACAGCGCAATCTCACCACGTGAAAATCCTGACACTGCAGCTTGCCTCCTCCAAAGCTGCAAGTGGATTCCCGACCGCAGCAGCCTGTGTCGAAATCTCCCCCGTCCCGGACAGCAGCTTGTGCCCAAAACACAATAGCCCCGATCGCGCCGTCCAGAGAGAACGGAGAGGTCCTGGACTCAGAGACTGCCCCCCTGGCCAGCCCCCCTTTTATAGCTGAACACGACCTTATATGGTATCGAACAGCCCTTTGGCTAGTTTTGGGTCTGTATCATCCCCCCAGCTTCCTGTGGAAATTAACCCTATCTCAGCTGACCTAGCACATATTTGACCTTTTCATGGAGTCTGTTTCATGGTTCATGTTCATGATTCCATCTGAGCATGCATACAAACGTGATCACACATGTACACACTATTACTTACCAGGGTCTTCTCCAGGTCTGTGGTTAGCTGCTTACCCCATGTACTAGTTACATTTTCTATTACCAGTTGCTGAATGCCTGCCTGAGGGACAGCTGTATAAACTAGCAAATATTAATGCAGTAGACAAACAATTTCCAAAGCATTCAGTAAGTTTCCGCTGGCCTGCTGTGTTTTCTCCAACACAAAGAGTGGCAGGATGTATCTCATAATTGTCACCAAAAAAGGCTGTATTCCCTGAGGATGCCCAAAGTAATGATCTAGTCCTGCCCTCACCTTTGGGCCCCTCCACAATGTGCACCAAGCCCTGTTTTCCCACACTACCCAGTTGAAATAAATAACTTATGCTTTTTCTATGGATAAACAACATTTAATTCAATTCCTTGTATTCCTTAAACACGTGTTCATTAGAGCATAAGCAAAACAGCGCTGGGTGCGCGAGGGATTCGCTCCGCCCAACACGCACACCTTTAAACAATAAGAAGTGTGCTTAAATACAGTAAGGTATTACATATTCATAATGACCCCAGGAACGCCTATACATATTCATAATGACCCCAGGAACGCCTATACATATTCATAACCTTTCCTCACTTCTGATTAAAATGAGTCTCAGATAACCATTTCCATAGACCCTCCCCTGTTGTGCCTGTGCAGTGCCACTTGGTGAATTTGAGGAGGGGTCTTTGGGGGTCTTTGGATGAAGGCTCCTTCAGCTTCGTCACAGTGAACTTTTTACCTTTGGCTCATTATGTTGAATTGGCTGGAACCCAAGCTGCCAAGTCGATTGAAACAGCCCCCTTTTGCTGTAAATCTTCGTTATCTTGTCTCCTCAAGTTTACAGCTAGGTGCAGTAAAACTTCTTATCTTGGCATTCGATGGGGTTCTGTTCTTCTTAACATAAAGCTCTAAACTAAGCATTTATTGTGTGCCTAAGCCTTAAAGTGTTAGTTCGTTAGTAGGCACCCATTATAAGTTTTAGTTAACACCCTTAAAATGTTAGTTCCCTCTGTCAATATAACTTCATATACAAGTTTCATGGAGCTTAACCACCTTTTCCTTTTTCCAGGTTGAGAGCCCGTGCCTCATTTGGTTATATCTGTAAACATTAAACATCTTAGCACGAATCACAACTGCATTTTTCACAATTCCCCCTTTTTCTTTTTATCCTATTGATTCGTGCTTTGGCCTCAAAGTTAGCTAGTACTTGCCTAACGGCAGCTAGGTCCAATTTGGTGTTATCTTTTAAAATCATCAATTTATACCCTGTTCCTTTTGTTGCCATTTCAGGATCTATAGGCATGGCTGAGATTTGCATGCCTTGGACTACTGAATGTATTAACCGAATAAAGCACGGGATCATACATGGTACAAACAGTAAACCCAGAAATGCACATACTATCATGAACCCTATTTTCTTCCACCAGGCTCCCCCAAATAAGTTATCCCACCAATGGCTAATAAGTATAGAATTCCATTTCTGTACTGGTACATGTGCAACTCGTTTTATCTCCTCTGCTATTTTCATTATAGCTTCCCCATTATCATCTATTTCCAAACAACACTCAGAAGTATTCCATTTCCCACAGACGCCCCCCTCTTCAGCTAAAAGATAATCTAAGGCTACCCGATTTTGGTACACTGCAACCCTGGTCTGAGACAATTGTCTTGCTATAAGATTCAGTGCCTCAGCTGTCCAGTTGCTTATTATTTCAACCACTGCTTGCAACTGGATAATTCAGTTTAGCATATATATTGGGGTACGGTATCCCCAGCTTCCATCTTGGGCCCAGGTGGCTGGATCATAGTATTCAATTATCCTTTTTCGCAGGCCATTCATCATCTTTCCAAGTTTGCGTTCCTCCTATGGGGGCATTTATTAAACCCCTCTTCTCTCTGTTTAAAGTTTCGTACAGAGGTTTCCCCAGATGACTCCCTTTTTCCTTTGGTAAAAGGAAAAATGCTGGTTGAATTATCCCTATTGTACAGGACCCTCTCCACCTAGGCATTAACTCATTATAAGCTCTATTCCCACATATCCAAAATAATCCATCAGGGGCTTTCCATGGTTCGTTTATATCGGTAGAGCCAGGATTCTGCCAATATCTCCTTAAATCCCCAATTTCCTCAAAGGGGTTTGCTTTGCTTTGATTCTTCCAGCATATCGTTTCATTTCCCAGGCTACAATTTCGAGACCAATATCCATTAGGTGGACCTGGCCACCAAGTGGGAGGAATAGAAGTATTTGATGAATTTGCCCTCAACACTAACTTACAAGGGGTTTGTCCAACGTATTCAGTAAAATCTCATTTACCATCATCCCTTTATATGCATATCTGCCCTATTATTAAGTGACTTAATACCCATCCTTCTGGTCTTTTTTTTTCGAGTTATATGAGTTCTATTCCATACCAGTAATCCTTCTGGGCTTACACTCTCTCCTCTCCAAGGCCACTGTTCTGCCATTTGAGACCCCCCACATATCCAGCATGAGGTGACATTTAATTCCCGAGCTGTCTTTTCCATAAGATCTATAAACAGGTTTTTCCCTACTGTTGGTAATTGTAATCCCTTGTCTTTTTGCCTTATTTCTTCATACCAATCACTGCTTTTCTGTACCACTTTCTGTTTCTCTTGCCTTCTTTTCAGTTCCTGAGTAGCACTCTTAACTAACTCCTCCTTATACTGATCTTGCACTCGCCCTCCATCTGAATAGCCCCACATACCAGTTTGTGAAAAACAGATACTCTGTTCTCCCCTAGGGCAGGAGACAGAGCCTACACCGAGTCCACCTTTCCCTAGATTAGTTGCCACCCATAACTTCTGCCCTTGGATTTCACATTTTTCCAATTTTGTTCTATCGTAACATCCAGAATTAACATGAGTGTGATAATTGAGAACATATTGTGTCAGTTGTCCTATTCTCACGCGCTCATAGCACTTGGTACAGGGATTGGCCAGGATAAGTTGGGAACAATAAGTCACCACTCCTAGCAAGAGGATCAGGTCCAGGTTTCTACATCCTCTGCCTCTCTGGCCTACCAGGTTGCAGCTGGCAGCCGAGTTCATCATCTTCTCGGCAGCAAGGGTAGTGTCCCCGTCTTTCCTATTTTTGCCGTTAGGTGATGACTTTTTATCGTATTCCAAACTCTTAGCCTTCACTTCCCAGGAGCAACAGGACAACACAAAATTTGATTTCTCTTTTTACACTCTATTCTTCCTATCACTGGTGGACTCTCTAAATTCCCATACACCCCTTTAGTAAATACCTCCCATCATTCTTCACTATTCTTTTTGTATTCCTCCAGTGATTATTAGAATTCTCAACCTAGCTTTGGTTTCCTTATCTTCTATTCTTAAATGCTTATTACACAATCCTGTTGGTAATTTCCCTTCGTGGATATGCTTATACCACAGTTCATTACAACCTAAACATCAAATACAGATAAGAGAATTACATATACAACTTAGTTCAACATGCTTAACTATTAAAACATTCTGATTTTCATTTATACTGGACATTCATATGAACAATACTGATAGTAGTTACATCACCGATCCCGTGTTAATTTCAATTTCAATTCCCCCGGTCCTTGAGTTACTTTCCAGGTTCTTTCTTCCGTCAGGGGTCCTTTAACTCAAGAGGCGTGTGTCCATCCTTTCTCTGCAGTCTGAACCACTGTTTCTGTAGTTAACAAAACAAGAAAAGGCCCCTCCCATCGTGGAGTTAGAGTATCTTCTTTCCAGGTTTTAATTAGTACTTTATCCCCAGGTTGTATTTTATGAACATGCAAAAGACTTCACATACACATAAATAAAGTGTGGCCCTCTATCAGAGGATATAACAGCTGGAACTCCAAACCTTGGTGTTATTTCATGTATCAGTGTTCTAGTCATCTCCTAAACTTTTGCTGTCCTGGTAGGGAATGCTTCTGGCCAACCTGAAAAAGTATCAGTTAATACCAACAAATATCGGTACCCCCCTCTTCCTGGGAGTTCTGAAAACTCAATTTGCCATTGTGGTCCAGGCCCATTCCCCTTCCCCATTTGACCCATTTCTAGCTTGGGCATATTTTTGGGATTAGTCTGGAGGCAAAGATCACACTGCTGTCACCTGTTTTACAGTGATATACAAATTTCTGGCTCCTGTTTCCCTAATCAAATGTTTGCATAGTGGTTCTATTCCCCAAAATCCTTTCTTATGTTCTTCCCTTACTAAAGGCCAAACTACATGAAAGGGGACAATAAGTTTTCCCTGAGGGGTGTGAACCCACCCTTCCTTTTATATGATTCCTCTGAATCTGTGATGAGTTTCTATTCTCTTTAGTATACTCTGGCTTACCTTTTAAAGAGACCTGCCCGCCAAGGACTAGAGCACTTTCTGTTTTTACCTTTTGCTTAGCCGTTTATTTTGCCTCTCTGTCCGCCAGCCTTTTCTGATTCCGAGCTCACTTTCTGGTGTGCCCTATTATGCATGATTGCCATTTTCTTAGGAAGTTGAACTGCTTCCGGTAGTTTCAACATCTCCTCTGCACATTTGATGTGTTTGCCTTGAGAGTTCAAAAGTCCCTTTTCTTTCCAAATTGCTCTGTGCACATGCACAACCCTCACGGTTAGCTGCTTCCGTCCATAAACCAGTTTTCAGAGTTTTCAATAAGAATGTCTTTTAGATCTGGTCAATAGGATTATGTTGCTTCGATGGTCTCCAGGCAGTCATGATGAACTGGTTCTCCAAAGTTACCACTGAGGAAAGAAGCTGGGTTGACAATGTTAGTGACGATAATTTCTACACCATCTTGTTAGACACTGTGTGGGATACTAGAACAGTCATTTTCTGACCCATGGTAAATCTCCAGGCCTCCTGTATATTCAGTACCACTGCAGCAACTGCTCGCAGGCATCCAGGCCACCCCTTTGCAGTTGCGTCTAACTGTTCGGAGAAATAGGCCCCTGCTCATCGATATGGGCCAAGATCAATATACCCAAGGCTATTCCCTGTTTCTCGTGAAAGAATAGGAAAAATGGTTTATTCACATCTTGGAGTCCTAGAGCAGGGGCTGACATCAAAGCCTTTTTAAGTTCCTTAAAGGCTCGTGTGGCTTCCTTATTCCATTGCAGGTGTTTCTGGTCCATAGGGTCCAGGTCACGCATGTCTCCTTGGTTCTAGTAGCGATTAAAATGTCATCCACATATTGTAGCATGTGTCTCTCATCAGACGAGGCTTCCCAGGATTCAAAATCTTTAGCAAGCTGATTTCCAAATATTGTCAGGCTATTCTTGAATCTTTGTGGCAACACCGTCCATGTGAGCTGGGATTTACATTTATTTTTAGGGTTCTCTCATTCAAATGCAAATATTGTCTGGCTAGCTTCATGGAGAGGGAGACAAAAGAAAGCATCTTTTAAATCTAAAACAATAAACCAAGTCAAATTAGGTGTTAATACTCTCAGAAGGGTGTGTGGGTCTGCTACCACTGGGTAGAAGTCCTCAGCTATTTTGTTTATAGCTCATAAGTCCTGAACCACCCAATATAACCTATCTGGCTTGCGGACAGGCAACATAGGGGTGTTGTAATTGGACTCACACTCCTTTAATAACCCTATTTGCAGGAATTTCTCTATTACTGGCCGAATTCCTACTTCTGAACCTGGGTCAGAAGATGTATATCTAAGGGGAAATCCGTGTACTCTGTACGCGTTACACACAACCAAGCAGCCCAGCAGGGCCAGGTGGCGACTGCCCCCCTCCCGCTTCATCCCCCGCGGCCGGTGAACCCGGAGGAGAGAAGCTACAGCTCCAGCCGCCGCCGCTCTCCCCCCCTTTTTTCACCACTTTAGAAGGCACTCAGCTTTTCTCTTTTTTTTTTTTTTTTTTTTCTTCTCACCGCAGCTTATCAAAGGGAAGCTGCCGGGCACAGGCTTGGGCTCCTCTTGCACTTTTTCTCTTTTCATTTAATTCCTGCGACTATAAACTTTATATGCAGTTTCAATTAGCTGAGCAATAGTTACATCCCTCAGCTCCTACCTTTTGTAATTTCTTACAGATGTCAATAAACAGCATATTAAGCATCAATCCCTTACATTAATTTTAGATCCAAATCAGTCTATCCACAGAACAACACTAACTGCAATACAGCTAACTCAGAATTTCACATTCAAATCACTTCCCCCACTAATTTACTCTCATGTGTACAGATGCATCTTAAGGGGGAGCAAGGTGGTACTTCAGTAATGGAACCGGTTCTCATTTTGTAATTATCTCCCCAAACAAATTCTTTTGGTACCAAATCTAAATATACTAACTAAAATACTGAGCTCAGACACGCAAAACAAATACCAAGTTCAAATATGCGAACAGATCGCAGTTACACTTCTTCAAGACAATATCTCAATTTTAGCATTGCACCTTTGAATTGCTTACTGCTCAGCCAGGTAGAGGTGCTGCTGGGTCTCCCTGACAAAACAGGTCAGTGCGCGCTGGAGCCCCATGGGCACCCACCACCCCCGCCGCAGCAAGCTGGACCGGGCAAGGCTTTTATCAGTGTCTCATCTGGGGCGCCACAACTGCCATCCCCAAACCAGGACCCCCCCATCCGGTGCACATACAAAAGAGCCAAATCCAGCACACCGAGATGAGACACAGCCTATCACAGAGCCGTGCAAGTCCAGATGCCAGAACAAAGCCAGCATGCCAGAAACAAAAGCAATGGCTATCACACACAA
Source organism: Nesoenas mayeri (assembly GCF_963082525.1). NCBI lineage: Eukaryota > Metazoa > Chordata > Aves > Columbiformes > Columbidae > Nesoenas > Nesoenas mayeri. The sequence continues at coordinate 14,261,667 of NC_137553.1, forward strand.
AACCCCATCACCACATTCACATAGCCAAGAGCCAAATTGCTCATCGTCACAAAATGTACATTTTGGGTCAATTTGTGATCTTACTATACCATACAACAGGCAAAGACTTGCGAAACTGCAACACATTCAAAAAGATACCCACAAAGAAAAAAAGCTAGTACTAAAAGGCATCTTGCAGTCTGTTCTGCAAGTTTTTCTGTGATTCATTTGTTATCAGCTAATTCTCTCTCCGCTTGCTGAAGTTCAAACCATTCTGCTTGTAAATCTGTCTACAGTGATTTAATGATCTCTTGCTCAGTTTGCTTGTCTTTCGGGGCAGCTATCAATGCTGCTTCCAAAACAGCAGAAATCTCAAATCTGCTTTCTTTTGCCAAGTCCCTTATTTGCTCAGTTACAATATCTGGAGACAACCAATGTCCAGAAGCCCACCTAAGACCCTCAGGACTCTGGCAAGCCTTATAATCTTTCAGCAAACTCAATATCAGGAAGCAGTCCAGGCCTGGCTTGACCCAGGATGCCATGACCTACTGCCGGAGAATACAGCACAGACCGATCCGTCCACCTTTAGAGCCTTTGGCTCCTATACCCCCCCAAACCGCTTTGGGCACAGCCTCATGCTGCCAGAAAACATAATTCATGCTGACTCCTTGCTGAGCTGGGCCATAGCCCCAGTGAGCAGCTGGCAGGGATAGCTTTTGTTATCTGCTTTTCTTTATTTGCTGCACCTCTCAGCTTAGAAAAGGAGGGTGGTGAGTGCATTTCTTTCCTGCCCAGGTGCTGCTGGCCTACTGCCCTCCCCCCAGCCCAGCACCTCTGGTTTGTGGCTCCAAGACCTCCTACAGGGAAAAGGGCTCCCCTCGCATGGGGTACTCATTTTCTGGTTGTCTTCCTGGGGTGCAGGACCTGCTGGGAGCCACAGCCTCCCTCCCTGGGACATGCTGGAGAGGAAGGACAATGCACAGCTGTCATGGCCAGCAGATAGGGCTCTGCACAAGGGCTGGGGCTCCTCCTTGGGTCCTCCTTGCTTTTCCACAGCACATGAGCTGAGCTTTTCTGTTGTTTGGTCAAAGCACCTTCCAGTTTGTCTGGCTGCAAAAGGAACAAGAGTGCAAAACCACCTCTTCTGCAAGAGCCTGTCCCAGTGAGCAGTGCCCTCCACTGCAAATAAGCCTGCCCTGCACTTCTATCAGGATGAGTCCCCTGTGTCAAGCCTCTGTGTGCCCTTGCCTTCCTGCTGGGACAAAGAGCCCTTTCACACCCAGTGTTTTTTCATATTAGCTGCCCAGCCTCCTGGTTTTAACCATGTGATAAATGACCAAGACTCCGATAATTTGCCAAACAAGAGTCTGGTTTATTTAATAGGTGAATTGAGGCAAGCAAACAGCGCTGGTTGTGCGGGGAGTCTCTGCTCTGCCAACACGCACACCTTAAGTTTCTGACCAACCCCTTTTATTTCTTCGGCTAGTCCTTCTCGCACTATGAGTCCGTGGTTGGTTGTCACTAGGGTCTTCTCTCTCTCTGATTGGTGGGTGAAGTTCCTTCTTCCTCAGTGCCAGCCCCCTCGCGTGCAGACTCCAGGTTGTTACTGAGGGGTCTTTTCTAGCCGGCTCCCCCCCCTTCCCTCCTGGCGGCAATCTCGGGGAAGGTCACCTTCTCCTTCATGTCACTCCCCCCCCACCTTTCCTATACACATGTGCATATGGTACAGAACAAGTCCCACAACTTTTTACATAAAACTTAACTATCTTTTCATTTCCTTAAGAGCCCATGCCTTATTTGGTTATATCTGTAAACATCAGCATGAATCACAACTGCATTTCTCACAGACCAGTTGTGATGGTTCAACTGAAACTGAGTTAATTTTTTTCATGCAGTTAGAATATTTTCTCTTTTTTAACTAGCACAGTCTTTTGTTTATATTTACTACTAGAATAATGAGTTAATGCTGCTTCTTCCCTGGAACAGAGTTAATATTTTCTTCCAGTAGCTTTCCAGTGTTTGGGATTTGGTATGAAAGGAATGTAAGAACTCAGTGATATTTTGGCTGTTGCTAAGGAAACCAAGGTCTTTCTTGGCTTTCCAGCTGCAGGTGCAAATTAGTAGGCAGGGGCCACAGGCAGGACAGCACCTAGACTGACATCCAGATTGATCAACAAAATATTCCCTACCCTTAGCATCATGCTTGGTATATAATTAGAATTGGCTTTTTTGGCTGATTAGTTCCATTTGGATTTTCTGGTTTATTAGTTCAGTTTTTTCCATTCAGGATGTGAAAAATGCAGTTGTGATTCGTGCTAAGATGTTTAATGTTTACAGGTATAACCAAATGAGGCACGGACTCTGAACTTGGAAAACAGAAAGGTGGTTAAGTTCTATGTAAAAAGTTATGAAACTTGTTTATGAAGTTATATTGATAGAGCGAACTAACATTTTAAGGGTTAAGCAACTATATAATAAGGGCCTACTAACAAGCTAACATTTTAAACCACATAATTAATATCTAGTTTAGAGCTGTATGTAACTAATTGTGCTAAAAAAAAAGCAGGACTTCATTAAATGCCAAGATAAGAAGTTTTACAGCACCAGCTGCAACCTTGAGGAGACAAGATAGCCAAGATTTACAGCAAAAAGGAGGCACCAGTCTGGTTGCAGTCGGTTTGGTAGCTTGGATTCCAGCCAGTTCCTCCTAATGAGCCAAAGGTAAAAAGTTCACTGTGACGAAGCTGAAGGAGCCTTCATCCAAAGACCCCCAAAGACCCCTCCTCAAATTCACCAAGTGGCACTGCGCAGGCGCAACAGGGGAGGGTCTATGGAAATGATTATCTGAGACTCATTTTAATCAGAAGCGGGGAAAGGTTATGAATATGTATAGGCGTTCCTGGGGTCATTATGAATATGTAATACCTTACTGTATTTAAGCACACTTCTTATTGTTTAAAGGTGTGCATGTTGGGCGGTGTGAATTCCCCGCACACCCAGCGCTGTTTTGCTTATGCTCTAATGAACACGTGTTTAAGGAATACAATTAAGGAATTGGATTAAACGTTTATCCATAGAAAAAGCGTAAGTTATTTATTTCAAGGAGTTCTGTTCTGTTGGGAGTTCGGTGTTAGTGTTATAGTTAGCTGTATTTTGCTTTTGTAAACTGTATCCAAGATTCTCACCTTATCTTGAAATTTCACAGGTGGTATACAAGTTTTTATCTCTTAGTTTGAGAGTAGAGAACTGAAAATTAATTCTGTTAGTTTTCAGTAAGTCCTTTTCTTATCTTGAACGGATAGAATGTGCTGAGGATGCGCATCTAAGAAACCTGAGTATTTTACATGATTTTATAATGAGTATAGGAATAGTGCGCATGTGCAGTGACAAAAGGTGAAAAGTTCACGAGTGAAGAAGACTCCTCACTTCATCCTGAAGACCCCCTGAATGACCACCAGAGGACACTGTGCATGCTTAGAGTAGTTCCAAGGTGTTGCAACTGATCTTGTGAAATAGTTATGTAATCTGATGAATATGCAATACATATGTTGTAACCCTAATGAATATGTATGTAACCAAATTGTATAAATGTAGTGGAGTTCGAATCGGTGGTCGAAGCCAGCTTTGGGTGCGAACCCCTGGTTTCCCAGCGCTGAAATAAAAGCACCGCATATAACTACGTCCGTGGTTATGTGTCTCGTTTGCTAACAACAGGGAGCTAGGGACTCTTAGGGACAGTCAGCATACCTTGCCCAAGCCTGGGCACCACCAGCTGGCCCAAGTCCTGGGGAGTAGTGCAGGGGACCCTTCACTGGGTGGTTCCTGTGAGGGCACCAGCGACAGGGCCAAGCTTCTCTGGGTGCAGGCCATGTTCTCCTAGTGCAGGCCTTCTGCCCGCCGTGACAGACCTGAGCCCCTGGTACAGACTGTGCCCCCTGGTGACAGGACCAAGTCCTTACCATCAGTGCAAGCCATGACCCCCCGTGACAGGACCAGGTCCCCAAATGGTGCAGGCCCTGCTCCCTCATGACAGGATCAGGTCCCCCCAATGCAGGCCATGTCCCCTGTGATAGGCTTAGGACCTGGTCCCCAACTGGTGCAGGCCATGTCCTCCCATGACAGGTCCAGGTTCATCTCCCTGTGACGGGCCTGAGCCCCCCAGTGCAAACTGTGACCCCTCATGACAGGCCCGAGCCCCGGGGTTCAGGCTATGCCCCTCTGCACAACAGACCCAACTCCTCCCCAGTGCAGACCGTGCCCCCCCCATTAGAGACTCTAGCCTCGTCCCACTCCGGCTCAAACCCCGCCCAGCGCGGCCCTTCCGGCAGCGGCGGCGCGCAGGCGGCGTGTGACGTCAGGCGGCCCCGGAAAGGAGGGGGAGGGAAAGGGAGACGGAGACGTGGGGCCGAGCCGAGCCGAGCTGAGCCGAGCCGAGCCGAGCCGAGCCGAGCCGAGTCGAGTCGAGTCGAGTCGAGTCGAATCGCTGAGTTCTGTCCCCGGTCCCGCGTCCGGGGCCCTGCTGACATGACGCTCCCCATCTTCTTCGGATGCACCTTCATCGCCTTCGGGCCGGCGCTCGGCCTCTTCCTCTTCACCATTGCCCGTGACCCGCTCCGCATCATTATCCTTATCGCTGGGTCAGTCCGGCACCGGTGCCGGTACTGGTGCGGGAGGGACACTGGTGCCACCGTGGGTACTGGTGTGGGCGTGGAGGGGGTGCTGGTACTGGTATCGGTACTGGTATGGACAGACACGCAACGGGAGACTGGTGCTGTTGTGGGCACGAGAGGGGCACCGGTACCAGTACTTATAGTGGTGCCATTCTTTTCACAATAGGGGCTCCAGTACTGGTATTATACTGGTACCATTGTGGTTACCACATGGCATGGGCATGATGGAGAGGGACACTGGTATTGGTAATGGCATGGGGTCAGTAGTGGTACTAACATGTGCACAACAGGGGCAGTGGTACCAGTATTGCCATGAGATCAGTAGGGTATGGTACAGGTACTGACATGAATATGAGCCTGGCACTGGTATTAGTACTGGTGTGAGCTTGGCAGGGGCACTGGTGCCAGTTCTAGTTACCAGCAGAGGAGGAGTGCAGGCACTACAGTGGTACCGGTACAGGCACCACCTGCCCAGCACTGGTGCCAGAACAGCACTGGTACTTATAGAAGAGTGGGCAAGGCTGAGGCACTGCTGCCATTGCCAATACCAACACAATCCTGGTGCCAGCAGGCGCTCTCTCTCTTGCAGAGCCTTCTTCTGGCTGGTGTCGCTGCTGTTTTCCTCCCTTATCTGGTTTATCACAGTTAAAGCCAGCGATCCCTGGGATGAGCCATTGCAGAAGGGGCTCTTGATATTTGGGGTGATGTTCTCTGTGCTGCTGCAGGAGGCCTTCCGCTTTCTCTACTACAAGCTCCTCAGGTAAGGGCATCTCCCACCCTGCTCCAGCGCTGCTGAATGGTCTTTCCATCCTCCCAGCTATGGCAGATCCAGATTTTGGCTGGGGGCTCCTAGGCGGGGAGGATGCAAAACGTGGCACCAAGCCACTTTGGTCCTTGCTGGGAGTTCACAAGTAGTACTTGTGTTGGTACGTTGACCTCAAGCGGGCCTTGGATGGCAGGGCAGAGCAGCCCTACTTGCTTTGCTGCATGGAGGATGGGGAAGGGTTAGGGATCTGCCCTCGTCTCCTGGCAAGTCTTGTTCCTTTCTTAGGAGTGGCTTTGTGTCAGTGGGGACAGCCTGAAAGTGGTTTCAGTGCTCTGCAGAGTGTCGCATGGTTCCCAGCCCTGGCAAAGTCTAGATGCAGCCTCTGCAGCTCCTGGCCTCCCTGGTGCTGCCGGCCCAGAGTGAGTGGGCTTGTGCCACCTGCTGGGTGAGCACGTGCTGCACCCTGTACTGCTTTTGGATGGGTGAGTGGGTGGATACTGCATTGGCCTGGGCAGGCAGACAAGAGGAGGCGATATTGGAGTCAGTATCCCTCATTGCCCCCCCAGCAGTCCTCACCTTCCCAGCTGGCTGGGTGCTGGTGTGGGGTGAGGGGCTTGGGGAAGGCTGGGGGGGAGCAGATACATAGGCTTACACCTTTCCCTGTGGCAGAGCGTTGCTCGAGGTGGGCAGGCAGAGGGTAGCAGAGCTCCACGGAGCAGCCTCTAACACAAACCACTGGGTTTCATTGCCCTGCGGATCTCTGTCTGCAAGCACAGCTGACCTCCTGGGGCTGCAGAGCTGTCTGTCATCCTCCTTACCTGCCACACCTCTAGCTGATAAAACTTATGAAGCTCAGCTCTCTCAGTTTTTCCCCCCAAATAATTTTTCTAGTTCTTTGAGCTCTTCCCCGCACCTTCTCAATTTTTTTCCCACCATCTTCTAAGAGAATTACTGCCAAGATCAGATAGACCCTCCTGGCATGCGCCTCCCATGCCAGTGCTGAGGCTGTTTTCTGTGTAGGAGTGCTGCTCACTTTGCACCCGATGTCCCGCTCACCCCACTCCTGCTCTTTAGGGCTGGCCTGCACTCGCGTTCCTCTGTGGAAATCTTTCCATGTGGCTTTGCATGGTTTTCACATGTATGGTTTGTCCAGTGGTTCAGGGTGGTCCTGCGGATGCTGTCCACTGCAGGTGTTGTGTTTCAGTGATGGGGAGGTTACCAGGATGGTAGGATGGTGCAGAGTGAGACCCCAGCTCCCACCTCCTCTGTCCTGGTGCTGCACCATGCCCTGGGAGGCAACCAGGCTGTGCTGGCCTCCAGCTTTCCCTCTGCAGGAAGGCCATCGAGGGGCTGGTGTCCCTCAGCGAGGACGGCTGCTCCCCCATTTCCATCCAGCAAATGGCATATGGTGAGTGCTGTGCAGGGCAGCCAGGCAGGGCTAGGCACAGTGCCAGGGGGAAAGAGAGGTTTCTCACCTTGAAGCTGGCTGGGTCCCCCGAGGGGCTGGGAGGTACCTGGGGTGGCCCTGGGTGGCTGTGTTTGACAGCATCCCTGTCCCGGCAGTGGCTGGCATGGGCTTCGGGCTCATGAGCAGTGCCTTCTCCATGATCAATCTCCTGGCAGATGCGTTAGGGCCTGGTACCATAGGCATCCATGGGGACTCACAGCTCTACTTCCTGACCTCAGATGAGGGAATAGCCCCCTTCGCTCACATCTCTGCCCCACCACAGAGGTGGCAGACCTGGGGGGGCTGGGGCTCAGCTCCCTGTGGTCTCCCCTCCATGCTGCACCTTGCTGCCACTCCCCATACTCATCTGAACCCTTTGTGGTCCCCTGTCACATCTTTCTGTGCCAAACCCTTCTCTCTGTCCTGCAACCCTTCCTGCTCCTCTCTCCCATCCCTCCTAGCACTTCCCAGTCTGACCCAGCAGTGACCCTACTCCTCTGCCTTGGCTCCTCTCCATTCCTCCCTGAGCCTGCGGGCTGGGCCAGGGCAATTGGCTGGCTGGTAACATCCCTCTGCTGCTTTCTGCAGCCTTTATGACCATGGTGCTGATTTTTCTTCGCACCTTCTGGGGGATCCTCTTCTTCCGTGGCTGTGAGCATCAGCGCTGGCAGGAGATCGCAGCTGTTGTTGTCATGCACCTTGCTATTTCAGGATCGGTGAGTAGCCAGGAGTAGAGCTCTGTGCAGGGACCTGTATTTGGGGATGGCTGTGGTGCATGCTGGTCCCTGTGCTGAGGGGGCAACAGCCTTTGGCACTAGCAAAGCAGTTGGGTTTTGGGGTTCTGCAACTATTCCTGCATGGGACAGTTCCTCTGCAAACTGAATGCCAAAGCTGGTGTTCCGTGTCCTGTTCCACTTATTGAGGTGGTGACACTGCCACCCATCTTGGCACTGCCCTCTCCTCCTTGCTCACCCTTTCCCTCTCCCACCTCTCTCCCCAGACTTTTTACAACCCCCTGTACACAGGCAGCCTGATGCCTTCCTACTTGCTGATGGCCACTGCTGCCACTTGGGCTTATCTGCTCTCAGGGGGCTCTGCCCAGAACCTGTGGCGCTTCCTGCTCTGTAAGTCCTGCTCCATAATGGGGACAAGGGACTCTGCAGTTTCTTCTGGATACTAGGACCAGCGCTGGGGTGGGAAGAGGATGCCCCAGGGATGGAGCAAGGGCATCATCCCCTTGGCTGCCAAACTAGAGGAGATGCTGGGGTTTGGGTTGTTGTCTCTCCTGGGGGAAGTGGATGGGGTAAAGAGTGTGGTGAAAACTGCCTCCCTCCCCTCTTGCTTCCCGCAGGTCTACAGAGCGATGCCAACCCTCAGCTGGAATCTTGAGGCTCCATGGGATGTTCCTGTCCCCAGCCACCCCTGCCTTCCCCTCCATCCTGGTGGCAAGAGCAGCCCTTGCCTTCTCTGCAATATCTTTTCTCCTGGACTGGTGGACCCTGGCCAGCCCTGGAGGGGCAGGCGCTGGGGTCTTGCTGCAGCAGTCAGCTGAGCAGTGTGGCTGGGGCTGGCTTGCTCTGCCACCCCTTTGAGAGCCCCCAGAGAACAGTTCGGTTTTGGGGGACTTGGCTTTGAATTTGGCTTTGCTGGACCTGCTGTGAGTGGAGCCCCAGTTAGCTTGCTTGGGAAGGATGCTACCTTGGACTGCCAGAGGTCTGAGTCCAAAGAAACCCATTGTTTCTCCCCCTGCTGCAGAAGATGTGCTTTCTCCTATGCCAGGGTAGGGGGAAACCTGTGCTGCTTCCTCACTGCAGGGTGGAGGAAATGGTATTGCAAAGTGCTGCCAGACTCTGGGCCAGGGCTGACTGCTATGGTGCTGCTTTGTCTCTCTCTTGGCCCAGCCTTGCTGCCTTGGGAGCCATGGACCCCCACGCTGGACTGTGGTAACTTCAGTGAGCTGACATCCCAGCATGGGAGGGGATGGGCAGGGATGGTGAGTTGGGAGCAGCCAGTGGTGCTGGGGAACCCAAGGGGGCTGACAGCATCCAGGGCAGGAGGAGAACGGGAGAAGACAGTGTCATACAGAGGGTGGCATTGGGTTTGGGAGGAGATGCAACCTGGCAACTGGTGCCAGCCCAGCTTGGGGAGGCAGTTTCAGGGGGCCATGCCAGTGGATCATTGCTCTCTCCTGCCCTCAGAGGTGAGTTTTCAGGTAGGCATCAGCCCTGATGCTGTGCTACAGGGCTGGAAGAGAGAAACTGCCGTCAGGCTCAGGGCTGAGAAGTCTGCAGTGGGCTTTTATACCAAAAAAAGAAGTACCATAGATGAGTGTGTGGGGGGGTGTGCCACAGTGTGCTGCATTGGCTGAGATAGGGTTAATTTCCTCAGGAAGCTAGGGGGACACACAGCCAGGACAGCTGACCCAAAACTAACCAAAAGGGTATTCGTTACTATATAAGGTCATGCTCAGTTTTAGAACTGGGGACTGGCCAGGGAGGAGGCTCCCTTTCTCACTGCCAGGGAGCCAGGTGGTCTGGGGCACTTCGGTTCTCTCTGGACCATGCGGTTCGGCGCTATTGTGTTGTGAGCACTAGCTGCTCTCCGGGACAGGGAGGGGGAGAGGTTTGGGCGTGAGCTGTGGCTGAGAGTTTTTGATCACTGCTCAGGTGAATCATTGCACGGAAACGGGCTGTACATTGGTATTACCATACAGTGAGAGATTGCTCTGTGTGTCCCTCGCTTTCACTATTTTTTTTTTCCACTGTTCCGTTAAACTGTTCTTATCCCAACCCACGAATTTTGCCTTTTGTCTCCTGATTCTCCCTTCACATCCCACCGGGGGTGGGGGAGGGGTGAGTGAGCAGCACGTGGTTCTAGTTGCTGGCTGGGGGGGGGGGCTGTGGCTAAACTACAATGCACTGCTGGTGGCAGTGGTTCGAGCTGGTGTGACCACAGGGGGTGGCTCGCAGTTGCAGACCCCAGTTGCCTGAAGGTCTTGCTCCTGCCCTCTCCATCTCTGCTTTTACCACTTTGGGGTGGAGGCTGCTGAGAACTAGAGACCTGCAAGTCCCCATCCCCCCCACCCCAGGTATGGCCCATTTCTCTTGGCTTCAGTGGAGCTTCCCAGGGCTTGGCTGTGGCTGTGCTGGAGCTGCCAGGAAAGGTGGGAGGCAGCCATGGGTTAGGGACCGTTCCAGCTACATCAGATCTGGAGGGGAGCTGGGTAGGGGCCAGCCAGCAAGGAAGCTGTGCCTCTGCCAATGTTCAGCTCTTTCTCCAGCCCTACTAAGCCATGGCTATGTTTTTCCAACACATTGCACAAAGAAGAGGAAGAAGTCCCAGAAAGATGGAGGGCAGGGCTAGGCTGTGCAAGCAGCCCTGTGTTGCTTGCTTTAGAGCTCTGCCCAGGGCACAGAGGCTGATGCCGTCTACTGGTCAGTAAGGGGTTGTCCTGGTTTTGTTAAAAACAAGTTTCTCTTTCAGTGAATTTTGCCTGTCAGCTAAAGCCTTCATATTAACTGCATTTTCCTGGAGAACCAGACACATGTTTTGGTAAAACCTAGCAATGGAATGCAAACTTATTGATAAGCATGGATGGACATCTCGCGAGAGGGGCGACGAGGAACAACTGACCAACTGTGTATAACATTCCATTCACGTGAATACTTCATATAAAATGGGAGATCACGAGGATCTCGTCCCTTTTTCCTTTTCCCTATGGCCGACATTAGGAGAGGACCTTGCTAGTCGTCCCTGTGAACTGAGGCCTAGTGAGAGACTGAATCCAGCTCTGGGTGGCTGTGGAGTCTAATCCAGGACTTTGGGTGCTGGCTCTGCAGTTGCTGAGACTTTCAAGATTGGTTTTGTATATTTTGTATTATTTTCTCTATTCTTATTAGTAGCATTAGTAAAACATCTTTAATTTTTTCAACTCTCTTCTCTCTGTCCTTCTTTTTTTCCTCCCAATCGCCTCTCCTGAGTGGAAGGGGGGAGAGGGAGGGGCAAAAGGGGAAAGTGGGGGGAAGAGGGGGTTAACAATACATCTGCCAGGGTTTTATTGTCACCCCGCAATCTTAACCCTCGACAGGGGTGCATCCCTCTGCTGTGGGTCCAGCTCCACCAGTGCCTGTTCCTGCCTGATAGCTTCAGACTAGTGTGAAAAATGTAATTTTGATTTGCGCTAAAAGAGCGCAGCTATTCTACTTGCATGGAAAGTTACAAAAAGGACATTACGAAAGTTACAAAAGACATTGCGATTGCTAATAAGACCCCCTCTTAACCAAATAAGGCATGGAGCTAGGACAAAGGAAATAACGGCTAAGGTTTGAGCAAACTGTGTGGCTAATTGTAAACCTGGCTTGCTTTAAACCAACTGTAAGACTATTGTGAAACTAGAAGGTAACAAGGTAAGAAGAAGACACGGAGGAAAAAAGAGGAACTTCCTCCAGAATGACCAACCGCAAGAAGGCCTCCTGAAGACTGCAAAGGAAAGAACAAGTAATACCGGAGAAACAAAAATAGGCTGAAACTAACCAAAATCCAGAACTCAAGGACAATAAAAAGGGCCAGTTTGGAGATCTTAGTGTGCGTGTTGGTGGAGCGCAGGCTCCCTGCGCACCCAGCGCTGTTTTGCTTATGCTTTATCAAACACATTATAATAAATGGTATTAAATGCTGCTATTCATGATTGGAGTAGCTTGAGTTGTTTATTTCACTAGGACAACGGAGACAGCTGGCACCATGGAAGGGTTTTACTTTTTTTTTAAATAACAAAAATATCTGCTGAGGCCAGATGCTGCCTGTCATGGTTTAACCCAAGCTAGCAACACAACCACAATAGCCACTCACTCGCTTCCCTCCTCAGTCTCACCAAATAGGGGAGCAAATCAAAAGGGAAAAGAGAAACTTGGTTTGAGATGAACACAGTTTAATAAAATAACAAAATATTAATACACTACTAGTAAAAATATATATGAAATAGAATAAAAATAAAAGATACTCAAGGCAATTCCCCACTAACTCCATCCACACTAAGCAGCCAGCCCCAGGAAGCAGCACCTGGTCCTGAACAGCTGATCCCAAAGAGAGAAAAAAAGGTAGAAAGGCCCAGAGGCCTCTGCAAAACAGCAAAAGGCCAAACTAAATGTCCCAAACAGAACTCCCCCATCTCTGACACAAAGAAGAAAGCCAAGAAGTGAGAGAGAGCAGAAGATCCCGACTCTCCTTAATTATGAAACATGACACTAATGGGATGGAATACTCTAATTGATCAGTCTGGATGTCAGTCAAGGTCTGCCCTGTCTAAGTCCCCCTTCCTCAATACCTCACACCTGTGGGCAGAGCACTCAGAAAGTCCTTGGCTCTCAGACCAGAGCAATTAAAAGCATTAACTCTGTGCTGGGGTGTTATCTCTTCTCAAACAGTCCAAATAATGACTGTGCTAGCTATGAAAAAGAAAGTTTTCTAACTGCATGAAGAAAATTAACTCATTTTCAGTCAAAACAGCACACTGCCACAGGTAAACAGTCCATGTGGGCAGCCTGTGTGGCCAAGGACTACTAGACCACTGGCCCTCCCTCAGCCTGGGGCAGGAGTAGGGGAAGGTGGAGTGGGGCAGGCTGAGTCAGCAGGGCCAGGACCTCTGCAGAGGCACAGGGCTCACATGGTGTTGTCCATGGTGGCTGCTGTGTAGATGACCTTGGATTTGGTCAGTGAGTCGAGACTGGTGAAGGAGGAAGAGGAAGGGGGGGTGTTAGAGGAGGCGGGGGGGGGGGGGCGTTAGAGGAGGCAGGGGGGGCCTGCTAACCTGTATTGCTGCCTGAGAGACCACCATTAACCCCCCTTTCCCATGCCCCAGGCTGACCCTTGCCACCCCCTGGAGCCCCTCCTCCTGCAGCTTCCTGTCACTGTACAGCAGGAAGGTCAGTGCCATGATGGCAAAGAACACCCTGAAGAGCATGGCCAGCACATTCTCTGCAAGCAAGCTGAGCACAGGCATGTTGTACTGGGGACAGTCCCCCTGTGGCTACTGATTGAGGGAGATGGGGCAAAGCTGGAGAAAGCTGGTGGCCTAAAGGCAGAGGGGACATGAAAGCAGCAGCCTCAGCTTACCTGCCTGAAATGAAGACCTGGAGTGTCCTGCAAGACACAAAAAAAAGAAGATGTCTGTGAGAGCCAGATGTGTAAGGAGCTATTAAAGGAAGAATGTTGTTTTCGCAACTGTAAATCTGAAACCCGATAAAGACTGAGAGACATCCGGACTATCAGACCTTAAACATAAAACAAAGCCTCTTTGCACTAATTGCGGAAATGTACTAGTGTAAACCGATTTCTTTGGTTAAAGGTTATGTTAGGGGGGCAGGTAATAGCCAGAGAGCCAAGAAACCATACCTTAAATGGAAATAAGTAAATAATGGGAGGGGGTCATTAGAATCAGAGTGTTGGCAAAAAGGACACATAACCACGGACGTAGTTATATGCGGTGCTTTTATTCCAGCGCTGGGAAACCAGGGGTTCACACCCAAAGCTGGCTTCGACCACCGATTCAAAACTCACTACATTTATACAACTTAGTTACATACATATTCATCACAACTCTTAACAACCATTAGCATATTCCACACCTATTCTAACACAAACTGCCTATCTAACCGATGCTAAGTAACATTCGCATGTTTTCGGTTATTTCTAAGTTACCTGTTTTAAGAGAATATATCATAAATCTTTGTCAACTAGAAGAATAGGGTACGGTTATATAAGACCATGCCTGAATGCACATCTCCCTGGACACAGTCCGAAAACTTCAAAATAAGGTAAAAATCTTGGATACGGCATCTTAGATACAGTTTACTAAACCAAGAATCTTAGATACAGTCATATAGTTTACAAAACTAAGAATCTTAGATACGGTTTGCAAAACAGAAAACTAATTCAACCATAAGAAAACTAATTTCAACTGTAAGATGCAAAACTTATTTCAACTATAAGATGTAAAAACTAATTCAACTATAACATTTCCCCCCTCTGAAAATGCTTTTCTATTCCTAGACAATGCATTTTCACTTCATTGTTTTAATTATAGTTGGATACACTATGTTTCCTTATCAGCTGGAGGGTTGTCAATAAGTGGGTTAGTATTTCTGCTAAGGATAGTAAAGATGCGATCGTTCCTGGCGTTTGATTGACTTACTTGACGCTTAACACAAGCGTACAGCAAAAAGAGAAGAGTGACTATAACTGCAAGCAGGAATAAGTTTTCCAGTAATGAATGTACCCATCCTCCCAAATTCAGGTTCAATTTACCTAGTAAGGCCCCAATCCAGCTCTGCTCTGCATCTTGCTTTTCCTTTTGTAGTTCCTTTTCTGTTTGGGTTAATTGGGAAATATCTTTCTCCACTTCAGAAGTTACATTTGGGATATGAATGCAGCAATGATCAACCCTATCTTTTAAATATCCGCAAACACTGTTTTCTTTCAGCAACATTATGTCAAGTGCCATTCTGTTCTGCAAGGTCATTCTGGTTGTAGCTTGCAATTGTATATTGAAATCTCGAAAACCCTTTTTGGTTATCCTTGCCAATCGATCCATCTGCCCAATTAATTTGTCAATCATTTATCTGTTTCTATAAGCTGCAATCGGTGCAAAGAAGGATTCTAATGCCCAGTCGAATTTAACACTACTTGACGGTTCATGCCACACATCATCTTCATCTATCTCTCGCTTGTGCCTAACTTGTAGAAGTTCCTGCCTATTCTTCAAGGGTGACTTCTTCCAAATGGGACATAGGGTTGGTAACCCCAAGGTAATTTCCCTTGCAGGTCCTGCTACCGGTAAATGTGTTGTCCAAGTTCCATCGCTTAAGGCCCAAACTAAGTGTCCCACACTACCTATAGTTCCTCTGCAATCTATTTTATCTCCGTCGATGCCTATTTTGACTGCTTCTTTTGGATCCAATTGTTTTTGACAGATGCAACCTGCTATTACTGCAACCTTAATGATGGACAGAGGTATCTCTCTCACATCCGTCTGGCAGGTTATTACTCGTGAGCAATTCCACCATAGTACTGTCATTCCTCTCGTTACATTGGACCATTGTAAACACCATGGGAATGCTTCACTATATTGATATTGTTGTACTATGCTCAACGTCCACATGTTATTCCATGATTCAATTATGTTCTGGTTATCCTGATCTTTACATTCCCAATAGGTTCGGTTGACTTTTTCATATACTATCTTTTTGGTCCAACTTTCTTTGAGAACTATCTTTCCTCCAAATTCCACTGGTTCGGGTCCTGTTTTTTTCCCATTGTTCAGTTGGCACTTGCTCTAACTTAGTGTGAGATTCACACACTATCCTACCAGTTTTGTTTATTTCTGGTAAGGTTGTAGATATTATTCCCCATTGTATTGGGTCTTCGGCCAATTTCGGAATGGGAAGGCAAGCAGTGATGCTACTGGTGTTCTGGGTTCGTGCAAAATTTCGAATCAATCCTATCATTAGGTTCTCTGCCTGATTCTGTACACTCTGCACTACTTGTGGCATTTGAGTGTCATCACTATCTCCTATAGCCCTTCGTGTCCTACATAATTGTTCTCCAGTGACTTTGCAAATCAGAGTGGCATTTTCTGTTCCTTCTTCAAGAAGTGTTTCCACAAAAGCAAACAGTCTGGGTACATTTACTACTATAAACACAATACGGTAACAAAACTGGACATCCTGCATTATGATTTTAAGTGTGGTAGGACCCACTAATTGAGATTGCCACAGTTTTGGGACTTTCTTGACTTGGGTGTAGTGTATCCAGGAATCTACTTCAGCAACCTTGATTGCGGTGAATGTAGTTAAAAGTACTTGATAGGGTCCATCCCAACGTTCTTTTAAAGGATCCTCTCTCCAGGTCTTTATATACACTGTCTGTCCAGGCTCTATATCATGTACCGGATTCTCAAGTGCTAGTGGACGATTCCACACTAGTGTGGATCTGAGTCAATTCAATGTCCTGCCGAGAGACAACACATAATTGTATACATCCTGATTACCTTTTACATGTACACTTGGATTTGGATCAGGTGCTTCATATGGTTTGCCATACAAAATTTCGTATGGACTTACTGACATTCCGCTCCTGGGTTTAATCCTAATTCGCAATAACGCTATTGGTAAGGCCTGAGGCCATTGAATTTTTGCTTCCTGGCAAATTTTGCTAAGTTGTCTTTTTAATGTCTGATTCATTTTCTCCACTTGTCCACTAGATTGGGGTCTCCATGGGGTATGTAATTCCCATTTGATTCCTAAACATCTACTGACTTCCTTCACCACTTGAGCAACAAAGTGTGGTCCCCTGTCGGATTATATTCCCAATGGTACCCCAAATCTTGGAATTATCTCTTTTAATAGCCATTTTACAGTTTCTTGTGCCTGGTTGGTGCGACAAGGAAAGGCTTCTGGCCATCCTGAAAAGGTGCACACCCCAACTATTAGATATCTGAATCCTCGAGTTTTGGGGAGTTCTACATAATCTATTTGCCAATAATCTCCTGGTTGTATGCCTGTCTTAATTCTTCCCATATCTACTTTTCTTTTTACTAAAGGATTATTTTTCAAACAAATTTCACACTTAGCCGTAATAGACTTTGCCATTGTTAACATCTGGACTGAGATAATCAATTTTCTCAGGTATTTTACCAATGCTTCTGCACCCTAATGACACTTCTGATGCTCCACTTGAAGTATTCCTCTCATAGTCGTGGTTGGCACCACAACTTGTCCGTTGGTGGTTACATACCATCCAGAATTATCCTTGACAGCTTAAGTAATTTTGCCAATTTCTCGTCTTCTGTAGAATATTTAGGTGCCTCTAAAGGTGTAGGTAATAAATCAATTGCTCTTACCTTCTGGGAGATAAGACCCACCATTGTCCAGACTTGTCGTGCCACTGATCGAGCTGTTTGATCAGCAAGTCGATTTCCTTCAATAATTTTTGATGTTCCACTCTGATGAGCTTTGCAGTGCATGATGGCAACTCGTAATGGTTTCTGAACAGCATTAATCAAGTTTAATATTTCCCTCTGGTATTTGATGTTTGTTCCTTGGGAGGAAAGTAGTCCACGCTCTTTCCAGAGAGCTCCGTGCACATGAACAACTCCAAATACATACTTTGAGTCAGTCCAAATATTGACCCTTTTGTCCTTGCTGAGCTCTAATGCCCTAGTTAGGGCAATCAACTCAGCTTTCTGTGCTGATGTGTTTGGTGGTAGGGATTTGGCTTCAATCACTGTTTTGACAGTAGTAATCGCATATCCTGCATACCGCACTCTGCTTTCCACGAAACTACTGCCATCAGTGAAAAGTTCCCAATCCGTCTCCTCCAATGGAGTATCCTTCAGGTCAGGACGACTTGCGTGGGTATATTCGATGACCTCCACACAGTCATGTTCCAAATCCCCTTCTTCTGTTTCTGCATTTAAAAACACAGCTGGATTCATTAGGTTAGTTGTTTTTAAAATAACATCATCTTGTTCTGTCAAAATCGCTTGGTATTTCATCATTCTACTTGGGGAAAGCCAATGGCCCCCCTTTTGTTCCAATACAGTAGTCACCATGTGGGATACAAATACTTTGATCCTTTTCCCCATGGTCAGTTTCCGAACTTCCTGGATTAATATCACGGTAGCAGCCACCGCCCGCAAGCACGCCGGCCATCCAGCACTTACCGGGTCAAGTTGTTTAGAAAAATAACCTACGGGCCGTTTCCAAGATCCCAGCCGTTGGGTTAATACCCCTAGGGCAAGTCTCTGTCGCTCATGCACGAATAACTGAAAGTCTTTACTCAGATCAGGTAGGCCCAAAGCAGGCGCTTGCTTTAAAGCTTGTTTCAGTTTTTGGAAAGCTTCTTGTTGCAGTTTTTCCCACACCAAAACCTTATTCTTCTGTGCCTCGTATAAAGGTTTGGCAATAAATCCATAGTCCGTAATCCAGAGCCTGCACCATCCTGCCATTCCTAGAAAAGATCTTAATTCATGCAAGTTACGCGGTTCAGAGATAGCATAGATAGCATGCACGCGGTTTATACCTAGTCTTCGTTGTCCTTGAGAAAGCTCGCATCCTAGATAGATCACAGTCATGGATGCAATCTGAGCCTTATTTTTCGACACTTTATATCCATTCATTCCTAACTGATTTAATATTTCAATTGTTACCTGGATGCAAAGTTCTTGGGTCTCAGCAGCAACCAGAATATCATCCACATATTGCAGCAACAAATACCATTGTCGGGGAATTCCGATATGGCCTCTTGTAGTCCACTCCTCAAGCTCTTTGGCTAGTTGATTTCCAAAGATGGTCGGACTATTCTTAAATCCTTGTGGAAGACGTGTCCAGGTCAATTGAGTCTTTCTGCCGTTGTGAGGATTTTCCCATTCGAAAGCGAATAGCTTTTTGCTTTCCTGGTCAAGGGGTATGCAGAAGAAGGCATCTTTTAAATCAAGTACTGTAAACCATTTATATTTCTCCTTCACAGATGTTAACAAGGTATAGGGATTTGCAACTACTGGATGTATGTCCTTAGTGATCTGGTTTATTGCTCGTAAGTCTTGAACTAGTCGATAGCTACCATCAGGTTTCTTTACTGGAAAAATTGGGGTATTATATTCTGATTCACACTCCTCTAGAATTCCATATTTCAAAAATTTCTTAATTAAGAATACTATTCCTAATTTGGCTTCCAATTTCAATGGATACTGTCTCAACCGTACTGGTTTAGCATCCTCCTTCAGCTCCACTTTCACAGGTCTAGCTGTTTTTGACCTTCCAGGTATGTCAGTTTCCCATACTGTGGGAATTACTGCATCTTCTATTGCCTGTGGTATTTTTACAAACGGTTTTTCTTTTAATAGTAAAATCTGTCCTACCTTTGGCTCTGGAATTTTCATTACCAACTCTCCATCCTCAAATGTTATTGTGGCATCCAATTTAGTCAGCAAATCTCATCCTAAAAGAGAAACTGGACAATCTGGAACATACAAGAACTCATGAGTTAGTTCCTTTTCTCCAAAACACAAATCCAAGGGTTGCAGGAATGGCTGTACTTCCTCCTTCCCTGTGGCACCAACAATTGTAGCTCTGTGACCTACCGCCCCTTGTAAGGAATTCAGTACAGAGTAAGTAGCCCCTGTGTCTACTAAAAATTTTACATCCTGGTTTTGGCAGCTTCTTTTAATCTTTCTAAAAAGGCCGAGGGAGACTCATTCTTTTCCTGCCTCACATTATACAGTTTTGACCAATTCATTTGCTTCAGCATAGCAGTTTGAATGCCAATCAATAACCAATCCTGATATCTCCAGAGATGGCATAACCCGCCTCCTGTATTATAATTCCATCGGGGATCTTCTTTTGGAAAGTTCTCATCAACATTGCCCTCTACTTTCCCATTCCGAAATATCTTCTCTCACTTTATCCCTCGTAACCTGTATAACCATATATTTTCTGTAGAGTCCATTAATGTATCCAAAATCACTTGTAAGTAATCCCAATGAGGATTCTGCATTTTAATTATCATCTTAATTATTGCAACCTTATCTGGATTTTCCCGATAAGGACCAGCTGATTGCTTCCAGGTTACTAAATCCCCTGGCGAAAACGGAACTTCTACATAGACTGGTTCCCCCCCCCTTTTCATCCCCGCGGGCGGCAAGCCCGGAGGAGAGGAGCTGCAGCTCCAGCTCTAGCAGCCGCCGCTCATCCCCCGCTTTTCCACCGCTTTAGCAGTCAGTCAGTTTTTTACCCTTTTTTTTTTTTTTCTCTCCGCAGCTTATCAAAGAGAAGCTGCCGGGCACAGGTTTGGGCTCCTTTTGCTCTTTTTCTCTCTTCATTTAATTCCTGCGATTATAAACTTTATATGTAATTCCAATTAGCTGAACAATAGTTACATTCCTCAGCTGCTACCTTTTGTAACTTCTTACAAATATCAATCAACAGTACATTAAGCATCAATCCCTGACATTAATTTTAGATCCAAATCAGTCTATCCACAGGACAAGCCTAACTGCAATACAGATAACTCAATTTACTTTCATGTGTACAGATGCATCTGAAGGGGGAGCAAGGTGGTACTTTAGTAACAGAACCGGTTCTTATTTTGTAATTATTTCCCCAAACGAATTCTTTTGGTACCAAATATAAACGTACAAACTAAAATACTGAACTCAGACACACAAACCAAATACAGAAACCAAACCAAATTAACACAAACACAAAGACAAACACAAGAACCAGCTTAAATATAGAAACTAATGCAAAAACCAGACCAAAATAGAATCAGAAACCAAGGTTCAGGACCTGCCACGAATACACGAACCAGACCAAATGGCACCTAGGAACCGAACCGAACCAGAACAAGTACAGAAACAAATACAAGAACCACACCAAATACAGGAACAAATACAGGAACCAGACCAGAACAAATTCAGAGACCAAGATTAGGATGCTGAACCTGCAGCAAATACACAAACCAAACCAAATGGCGCCTAACCAAGTGCTGAACCTTTCAGCTACACAAACTAATTGGCGCCTAACCAAATGCCGAATCTGCAGAGGTTTCCCTCTGTCTGACGGACGGCGCCTATAGGCTTTACCAAACGGGAGCTCCCTGCCCAACCGAGCGTGGCTTTCGCCGCGTCTGACTGGCAGGCTACCAAACCAAATGGGGTACCCCAAATCCAAAAATAAAAGCACCTTCTTACCAATCAGAGGTCTGTCGAGAGCAGCGGAGGGTCGGTCATGTCCGATGCGCTCCCCAAGAATACCTCGGTGCTAGCCGGAGCAGGATCAAGACGCGATCCGCCTCAGCAGTGCTCGCGAGGTCCCATCTGGGTCGCCAAAAATGTTGGCAAAAAGGACACATAACCACGGACGTAGTTATATGCGGTGCTTTTATTCCAGCGCTGGGAAACCAGGGGTTCACACCCAAAGCTGGCTTCGACCACCGATTCAAAACTCACTACATTTATACAACTTAGTTACATACATATTCATCACAACTCTTAACAACCATTAGCATATTCCACACCTATTCTAACACAAACTGCCTATCTAACCGATGCTAAGTAACATTCGCATGTTTTCGGTTATTTCTAAGTTACCTGTTTTAAGAGAATATATCATAAATCTTTGTCAACTAGAAGAATAGGGTACGGTTATATAAGACCATGCCTGAATGCACATCTCCCTGGACACAGTCCGAAAACTTCAAAATAAGGTAAAAATCTTGGATACGGCATCTTAGATACAGTTTACTAAACCAAGAATCTTAGATACAGTCATATAGTTTACAAAACTAAGAATCTTAGATACGGTTTGCAAAACAGAAAACTAATTCAACCATAAGAAAACTAATTTCAACTGTAAGATGCAAAACTTATTTCAACTATAAGATGTAAAAACTAATTCAACTATAACAAGAGTAGTGAGAGAGGCACTAGTGAGAGTGAGGCAGGACATCTGGGAAGCATCGGATAGGCTGTAAACCCTGGAGTACCTAACCAATGGGGAACAGGGGAGGGAATTTGCATCTGGGACTAAGGGAATATAGGCAGAGGCTTGAGCCTTGTTCAGGGTGCCTACCTTAGGTAGAACACCTGGTCTTGCAAAGTCATTAATAAAATATGCTTTGTGAGAAATCATGCCTGAGCTTATTATATTGGCAAGATAATAGTTTCTTACAGATGTGCGGATGCTAGGGCAGCCCCTCACCCCCACCATGGCTGCCTGCCCCCTGCTCAGCACACAGCTGCCAGGACTCCCCTTTCCAAGCAGGTATGCTCTCCTGGCCACCTCCCACTCCTTCAGGCCAGCACATCACCTTCCTGCTGCTACTGAGCTGTCCCTACCTTGAACAAAGACAGCACAGTCAAGAGGTTGCCCAAGGTGTGTGTGGGGGAAATGTCAAGCCTGAAGGGTTTCAGGCTATGCTGTCAAAGCAGGGCTGTCTGCAAGATTCCCCATTGCCTGTGAGCAGACAGGAGAGAGCTGCCTTCTGCATCCCCAGCAGCTCCCAAGCCTGGCCCCAACATCCTGCCAAAAACATTACAGGGGAAAAAAAATTCCATGAACTACAGCCCATACAAAAGCCTCACTGAGTCCAACCAGAAACTCCCCCATCATGGCTGCCACCGCCTGGGAAGCAGGCAGACAGGGAGCACTGCAGCACCCCATGACTGCACCAAGTCCTGCAGGAGACCCTAGAGAGGAGCATGGGATGAGCCTGGCAGGCCGCAACCACAGGGACAGCTGCCTGTGGCAAGGTGGTGAGCAGCTCCCTAGGAGGAGGCAGCTGGCCATTACCAGCTCCCATTGCCTCCCCAGCCTCAGTGGCTGGACACTTTGGAAGAGCTTCTACAAGCAAGTATCAAAAGAAAGGCTTGGAGTAAGTGGAAAATATTATAAAGTATCTAACAGGCTTACCAAAGATACGCTAGCCTAACTTGATATTCTTCTTTGATAAGTGATATTGTAGACAAAAGAAAATATAGATTTTATCTCTCCTGACTTCAGTGAAGTATTTGATGTGGTGCCACATGAGAAACTGCTAGCCAGGCTGAATGAAGACCACAGTGATTAAAAGTGTATGGCTGTTAGCAAGCTAGCTCCAGGGGGGGAATGCCCTGCCTCGTGGTGTGTGGTTACTGAGGCACTGCCCAAAGACCTGTGACCAACCCTTTGTGCTGTTTCTATTAGTCAACTTGACACAAAGCATAGGTGTGAGAGACTGAAAGGGTAATGTCTCCAACACTGTGGCAAAACTAGTTCTGCAGAGCCACAGGAGATGGAACATCATGATAAGGTGAATTGGGATTTACATGTCAACCACAAGCCAACAAGCCACAGACAAAAGGCTGGCTGCCACGGGAGGTAGGGGTGTGACAAAGGTGTTCTGATTGTCCCAGTTCAGTGTTCTGATAGGCCCAGCCTGGCACTAAGAGAGAAGACCCCAGACGGCTCTAGACCCTTCTATACCACAGGTGTCAAACATGTGGCCCGCAGGCCGGATCTGGCTCACCTCCTTGTTTTATCCGGCCCAGCACCCAACAGCAGTGCCAAGCTCCTTGTCTCTAGGCTCCTGCCAGGGTGCTAGTCAATTGTTCAGCATGTGTGATGTGCATTGTGCTGCAGGAGCAGGAGAACGGCGTTTGAATGAGTTTGACATCCCTGCATTACAGGATTATCATTGCAATAAAGTTATGGTTAGAGAAAATACCTTTTGGGATTTCTCTGTGCACAGAAAAAAATGGGCCTTGCAGAAGAGAGCACAGCATTGTTTTAAAAATAACTTTGTTATATTTATTTTTCTCTGAGGTTTTTATAATTTTACCAGCTGTATATTGCATTATTATGTGATGCCAGCATTTCCCTCTTCTGCTTGTGCTAACAGGAATACTTCAAGCTGCTCAAGTGAAATGTGGAGGAGTAGTATGCTGTAATTTCTATGATATTTCTGATTAGAAGATGTGCTCATGTGTAACAGTTTGGAGGATGAGGAGGGTCAGAGAGGAGAAAAGTGTTGGAAAAGCTAAAGGCTGCATAAGAGTACCTGAATGTTTTATCTCTTTTTAGTTAATATGTAATTGCAGTTATTGAGTGGAAACTATTGAGTTTCCACTAGTGTTACTGAAACTGGTGAAACTAATGCTATTGAGTTGCCATGGAGTGGAAAGAAGCCACACACCATTTCTGACTCTATTCTGAAAGCCTTTTACTCTCCTGTTGCTCTCAAAACCAGTTTCACATCTAGTAGATTATTACGAATATTTGCTTTTGTTAATTAAAACCCAATCTAGCATTCAAAAATGCAATACTTAAATCTATTTGGTTTAGTTTATATAGACCTTTTAAAACAGGTCTGTATAAATGTAATTTTAGGACTGCAAAAATAGTCCTAAAATTACATTTGGCCCTTTGAAGGCAACCATGAGGCTGATGTGGCCCCTGGTGAAAATGAGTTTGACACCCCTGTTCTAGACCCTTTGGAACTCTTCCACCTTTCACAATTGCCCTCCAGCGATGCCTGCACAAAAGACCAAAGATTACACAAGCAGGCAATCCAGAGGACTATAAAAAGCTCACCTGTACAAGCACTGGCAGTGTGCCCACCATCCTGAGGACTACTCTGCCCATCAGTCTCATCACATGAACCGAGTCAGACCCCAGAGGACACTACACATTGTTGGATCCAGACTATGAACCCCATCATTCTCATCGTGGGAGCCATAAGGGTGGTGAAATCTCTGTCTCTCTTTCCTTCCCTCCCCCCCCTTTTTCTAATCTTTTGCTTTTCTTTTATTAAGTTATATACCCTGTTTCCTGGAAAATAAGACCTATCCCAAAAATAAGCCCTAGCATGATTTTTCAGGATTTTTGAGAATGCTCGAAATATAAGCCCTACTCCAAAAATAAGTCCTAGTTACAGTTCATAAAAAAGTAATTTTAAATAGTGCCTAGGCAGCTATACATGTAAAAAAGTAATAAGTTTTGGAGCAAAAATTAATATAAGATCCTGTCTTATTTTTGGGGAAACAGGGTAGTAACGTAAGGTTTAAAACCCCACATTGCGGCGATGAGGAATGATTCGTACAGACAAAGACAGAGACACACAGGCACAGAGTTATTGTTAGCAGCGAGAGCAGAGCCAGCCAGAGCTGAGCTCTCTTTTATTAACAGTGCTCAACGTATGGGTTTACAGATATGGGCATGGACTAAGAGGTTAGATAGTTTTTTCAAAAAATGTTATTCTAAACACACCACACTCACGTTATGACTGTTTTCAGTCACATTCCCATGCATATCTTGTGGGCGGCATTCCAACCCACTCATTCACATGCCCAGGCCCAACATTCACACATCATACATATAGGGGCATTTTTCTGACCCGAGATATCATTCTCACTGGCCTTGGCTATCATTCCTTATACTTATAAAAAACATACTTCTGTATAACCTGTCTGTGGGGGACTACGGTGGGTCCGTGGATTCCCTGATGGAGGGCATGGGAACAGAAATTAGCCCTGAAGATATGAAGGCCTACCCGTGAGAAAGATGGGAGTAAAGGAGTATCCGGAGATGTTAAGGATGTACCCGTGAGAGAGAAGGGAGTAAAAGAGTAACATTGATGATAGCAAAATTAACCAATGAGATGTTAGTACTGTAACTTGTAACCAATAGTGAAAAGACACATGAACTGGTAGAATTGTATAAAAATGCACTTGTAGCAATAAATGGCATCTATTACTTTCATCTTGAAAGAACTTGGTCCATGTCGTTTGTCCGTCTCAACCATGACACCTGTCCAAGGCTATTTAGCTGGAACTGCACATCCTGCCATTCCCACACCACATGTGCCTCAAAACTCTTTTTGTGTAAATCTTTCTGTCACTACTAAATCATTTACCAATTGGGCCGAGCTGCAAAATAAGTCTTTGTTTACGGACCTTAAGTATCATGTATACTCTTTTCCAGCCAAGGGGAATGACAAATCTGAGTCACCTCTCAAAACTGAAAAGGAACAGGATGTTGGACAGAAAACCCTCAGTGATCTCAGAGAGCAGTAATGGGCAAGAATTCAGTGATGCAAAGTGATAGTCATACCTGAGGGTTAACATGAATTTCTTCTCATCATTGGAAACTACTAACACAAGAAAAGCCTTCAAGGACAAACAGAGTACAGGTAGATGGGGATGCATCAAGCAGGAGACTGTGTGCCTGGCCAGGATGGCTGTGTCACCCACTGGCAGAGTGCAGCCTTCGGGAGGAGTCCCCTGCAGGTCTTGGCACTTGGCAGTGGGATGCTTGCTGCAAGCATGTACCTCTGCAGCTCCTACCAAATTAGCTATTGCGTTTGGGGATGAAGAATCTGGCTGGGATGCTAGGAGTTGGCTATTTGCCCTTGACCACACATAACCCAGCCATGCTACTGTTGCTTCTGTAAGACCAAGGACAAACTAGTTCCTAGAAACCGATCCTCTCCATGCAGGGTGAGACAAGCGCAGAAATGGGGGAGAGTGGGATCTTGAAACCAGTGCTGCCACAAGTCACCTGCCTGGCAGAGCTAACCCATGCAAATGCTGCATTTCCAAAAGAGACATGAAGCCTCAACTCCCACTCCTTGCCCCATCTCTGCATCCCCGCGGCTGGGTGAGGCCTGAGCACATTCACATGCTCCTTACCAGAAGGCAGCTACTTCACCAAAAGGAGGGTGGTTTGGAAACTTGCTGGCATCTGTTGTCCATGCAGGTCCAGCACCAGCTGTAAATTGTTCTGCAGAGGTTTGCTGTCATCGTTCCTCAGGCTTATCACCAGGGGACAGACGCAGATGGTGTATGCTTGCAGAGAGAGGCTGGGAAAGACTGAGCATGGAGCTCCTTGCCCTGATGGACCTGTTCATGAGAGAGCAGTATGCCCTGGTTGAAGACCATCCACTGGTAGCAGGAAGGAGTGGTCGGAGAGCCACTGTAGTGGAAGTAGAGTTTCAGGTTGGCAGGCAGCAGGCCTGTGATGTTGAATCCAGGCACCAAGACTTCCTTGCCTGGGAGAAGAAACAAGAGCAAGAGTGGGACAACCCCTTGGAGGACAACAAGCAGGACCAGCATGGAGATCATGGGAACAGACCTAACCTGGAGCATCTCTCCAGCCCAGCCTGGCACCACATATGCTAGGGTCCTCTCTGCTGCATCTAGTGTGCTGGAGAAAGGTCAGTAGGTTTGCCATGGAGGCAGGGGAAAGCATGTGAGAGCATAGGGCACATTGGAAAGCTGTTTCTGTACAAGCTGTGCAATGCTCCCCTTCTCACATACACATGGCAAATGCCTGCTGCAGCCTCTCTGCCATGCAGTGGGTTTCTCTGCTGGGCTGCAGCTTCTCGGACAAGTACTAGGTGGGACAGGGCCTTATGTTCTCTTTGGATTTTGTACAGTTGCTCAAGTATTTTCTGATAGTATGGGTTCTTCTTTGGCCTAACTTGCAACACAGAGACCCCACAGAAATGACAAGCACGGGGGCTGAACAAAGACTGGGTGGTGATGGCAG
This sequence comes from Nesoenas mayeri, assembly GCF_963082525.1. Taxonomy (NCBI): domain Eukaryota; kingdom Metazoa; phylum Chordata; class Aves; order Columbiformes; family Columbidae; genus Nesoenas; species Nesoenas mayeri. The sequence continues at coordinate 14,288,607 of NC_137553.1, forward strand.
TACCACCAGGGAAGAATTATTCCCTGAGAGGGGTACCCTGTCCTAGTGACCCCTTCCTCCCATCAGGGCTGCCTTGCCCTCTCTTTCTCCAGGTACATTTGCACCTTTGCCTGTCCCCAAAACTGTGCCTAACTCTGCCCTCCTAGTTCCACTCTCCCCCAGCACTGCTCCTACCCCTTCTCACCCAGGGCTGAGCTATGGGACTTGCCTCCAGGAAGGCTCTCAGTATGACCAGGCCATCTGGGTAGACCATTGCCTCCTTAAAGCTCTCATACTTGGTGTTGCAGTGGACCACATGGATCTGGAAGGGAAACATGCAACCCTGATGCAGGATGGGCACCTCCAAGAGGTGCTTAGTGCCATGGGGCTCTAGCCTGCCAGAGCAAGGGCTGGGAGAGACATGCACTGACTGTGCTGAACACCCCTCCTAGGAAGGGAATATGCTGGTGGGACCAAGAAAGTGTGCCACTGCGAAGCAGCAAGCATGAAGGGCTGCCCACAGGAACTTCCCTGGTCATGGACAGCAAACCAGTATTCTGCCCTGGATACTGGGGGGTTGTATTTGCAGAGCTGGGCTCGGTTTGAGGACAGCACTAGTGAAGGAGGAATGAAGCCAGATGGGATCTGCAGAGCAGGAAGACAGTGTGTACAGAGTAATCAGTCCCTGTAGCTCCCAAAGCAGGTTGCTCATGGCTGCCCGAGGAGCTGGCTCCCTCAGCCTGGGGACTGCTGTGGCGCCTGCTCCATCAGCCCAGGATTTGGCTGCAGCAGAGGGACAGACTGCATTGCTCACACATGATCAGCCTCAGGCCACCTGCGGGCAGAGCATCATGTCTCCTCCTCACCTCTGCACTGCAGGCTGCAGTATGAGTTTGGCTCTTCTTTTGTGTACTCGGCACCAAAGCATGGGTTCCTACACTGATCTCTGCTGCTTCAGAGCTGCCCGGGGAGCAGGGGTCCTGGCCAAGTAGTTACAGCTTTCATCTAGTGATAACCAGGGTCATAGGCTAGGACCAGGACAGCACTCCAGCACCAGGAGAGGAAAGGATGCATGCACCACCACAAGGGCTCCTTACCTATACAGCAAAGTGGCACCTGTTGATCGTGTGTTCCAAGCTGGGTCCTGACAGGGAGCCCCCGTGCAGGTACAGCTGCATGGCTTGGTACTGCTGGGTGTAGCCACTGGTGATGGCCAGTGACTCAGGCAGCTCAAGGACAACTGCAAGGGCAGAAGGAAGAGGTCAGTCAGTAAAACACAAAGTCCAGTCTATCCCACAAGGTACGCAGAGATGTCTCCAGGGAGTCACCCTGGGCTTGCGGAAATTTGCTACAACAAACAAGGTTGCTTTCCATCTTTAATGAGGCTATGGGTGGGTCAATGTCCAGAGGTGTGCCAATGCAACAGGCTTCAACTTTCAGCTTCAGGTTGCAAGACACCCTGGTAAATACATCAGCTTCAAAAATAGCTGCTATGAAAATGCTGGAAAGTGAATAGGCACCCTCTCCCCAATTCCCGCAGAGACTCCCTGTCCTGGTTTTGTTAAAAACAAGTTTCTCTTTTAGTGAATTTGCCTGTCAGCTAAAGCCTTCATATTAACTGCATTTTCCTGGAGAACCAGACACATGTTTTGGTAAACCTAGCAATGGAATGCAAACTTATTGATAAGCATGGATGGACATCTCGCGAGAGGGGCGACGAGAAACAAGTGACCAAGAAACTGACCAACTGTGTATAACATTCCATTCACGTGAATACTTCATATAAAAGTGGAAGATCACGAGGATCTCATCCCTTTTCCCTTTTCCTTTTTGCCTTTTCCCTTCACAGTATCACAGTATCACAGTATGTTTGGGATTGGAAGGGACCTCAAAAGATCATCTAGTCCAATCCCCCTGCTGGAGCAGGAACGCCTAGGTGAGGTCGCACAGGAACATGTCCAGGCGGGTTTTGAATATCTCCAGAGAAGGAGACTCCACAACCTCCCTGGGCAGCCTGTTCCAGTGCTCTGTCACCCTCACTGAGAAGAAGTTTTTTCTCAATTTAAGTGGAACCTCTTGTGTTCCAGCTTGAACCCATTACCCCTTGTCCTATCATTGTTTGTCACCGAGAAGAGCCTGGCTCCATCCTCATGGCACTCACCCTTTATATATTTATAAACATTACTAAGGTCACCCCTCAGTCTCCTCTTCTCCAAACTAAAGAGACCCAGCTCTCTCAGTCTTTCCTCATAAGGGAGGTGTTCCACTCCCTTAATCATCTTTGTTGCCCTACGCTGGACCCTCTCCAGCAGTTCCCTGTCCTTCTTGAACTGAGGGGCCCAGAAACGGACACAATATTCCAGATGTGGTCTCACCAGGGCAGAGTAGAGGGGAAGGAGGACCTCTCTCGATCTACTAACCACCCCCCTTCTAATACACCCCAGGATGCCATTGGCCTTCCTGGCCACAAGGGCACAGTGCTGGCTCATGGTCATCCTGTTGTCCACCAGGACCCCCAGGTCCCTTTCCCCTACACTGCTCTCTAATATGTAATTTCCCAGCCTATACTGGAACCTGGGGTTGATCCTGCCCAGATGCAGGACTCTACACTTTTCCTTGTTAAATTTCATTAGGTTATTCCCCGCCCAACTCTCCAGTTTATCCAGGTCTTGCTGGATGGCAGCACAGCCTTCTGGCGTGTCAGCCACTCTTCCCAGCTTGGTGTCATCAGCAAACTTGCTGATAGTACACTCTATTCCCTCGTCTAAATCGTTAATGAATATATTGAATAATACTGGCCCCAGTACTGACCCCTGAGGGTCAGCTCTCTGGCTTCTCTCCTTAAGCCAGTTTGTAACCCACCTCACTACTCTATTGTCTAGACCAGACCTCCTCAACTTAGCTGTGAGGATGCTGTGGGAGACTGTGTCAAAGGCTTTACTGAAGTCAAGGTAGACCACATCCACCGCTCTGCCATCATCCATCCACCTTGTTACATTCTCATAAAAGGCTATGAGGTTGGTCAAGCATGACTTACCCTTGGTAAAGCCATGCTGACTGCCCCTAATAACCCTCTTATCTTTGATGTGCCTTGAAATGGCACCAAGGATAAGCTGTTCCATTACTTTCCCAGGGACAGAGGTGAGGCTGACCGGTCTACAGTTACCAGGGTCCTCCTTCTTGCCCTTTTTGAAGACTGGAGTGACATTTGCTTTCCTCCAATCCTCGGGCACCTCTCCCGTTTCCCAAGACTTGGCAAAGATGATGGAGAACGGTCCAGCAATGACTTCAGCCAGCTCCCTCAGCACCCGCGGATGCATCCCATCTGGACCCATGGATTTATGGATGTCCAGACTATTTAGTTGCTCCCTAACCCAGTCCTCATCGAGTAAAACAAACTCCTCCATTGACCTGACTTCATCCGGGATCTCAGGGGTACAGGGCTCCCCAGGACAGCCTCCAGCAGAGCAGACAGAGACAAAGAAGGCATTCAGTAATTCTGCCTTCTCTGTATCTTCTGCCACCAGGGCACCCACCCCATTCATCAGTGGGCCTACATTGCCTCTGGTACTAGTTTTACCTGCAGTGTATTTAAAGAAGCTCTTTCTATTGTCCTTGACCCCTCTGGCCAGGTTTAATTCTAAGGAGGCCTTGGCTATCCTAGCTGCCTTCCTACATCCTCTAACAGCAGCCTTATATTCTTCCCAAGTGGCCAGCCCCTCCTTCCATGATCTGTAAACTCTCCTCTTCTGCTTGGGCATACCCAACAGATCCCTATTCAACCCTTCTGCTTATGGCCGACATTAGGAGAGAACCTTGCTAGTCGTCCCTGTGAACTGAGGCCTAGTGAGAGACTGAATCCAGCTCTGGTTGGCTGCAGAGTCTAATCCAGGACTTTGGTTACCGGCTCTGCAGTTGCTGGGACTTTCAAGATTGGTTTTGTGTATTTTGTATTATTTTCTCTATTCTTATTAGTAGCATTAGTAAAACATCTTTAATTTTTTCCAGCTCTCTTCTCTCTGTCCTTCTTTCCCTCCCGATCGCCTGTCCTTAGTGGGAAGGGGGGAGAGGGAGGGGCAAAAGGGGGAAGTGGGGGGGAGAGGAGGTTAACAATACATCTGCCAGGGTTTTATTGTCACCCCGCAATCTAAATCCTCGACAGATAATTGGCACCCAACGTGGGGCAAGAGAAGGGGGTAAATTTGGAGATTTTTGGCTTTTCTACTGCTCTGACGTACCTTTCAATTTTCTTGGCACGGTGCCAACTCATATAGTTGTGATACTCGCGCGTCTGTTTGCTTTGGTTATTATTTAGCCGTATTAAGGCAAAGTGAATTACACTGATTTAAAGATGTTATGGCATAAGTTGTATCAGTTATTTTCTACATTGTGCTCACTGATTCCATATCTGTGTTGGGCCTTCTTTTTAAATCGAAGTATTCATTATATAACAACAAGGAACTGGACAATGATCATGATGATATTGTGTGGTTTGTCACTGGTTTATTTAATTATATTGCAGCTGCTAATGAATTTCTACTCGCTTCTGCTTTATCTTGAAAAACCTCCAGGAGAGATTAAAGAGCAGTACGGCTCTGTGTTTGCTAATTGGTCAAGCAAATCTTTAGAAAGGCTGACTAACAATATTTTTGTTTTTTCTCTAGGACAGTTCGCAAATGTTTTAGAGAGCTTTGAATATCCTTGGAGTTTTGATAGAACTATGATGGTGTTATCTGGTTTGCTGAATGTGTGTCAGTTTGTGCTTCTGTTAAGAGAAATGGCGTTCAACAGGAGGTTTGCGTCTCTTTTTAGTCCTGAGATTTGTGGTGCGTCTTCGGAAGCTTTAGCAAAAAGCACTCCTAGCCGCTCGAGAAGGAGCAAAACAGCGAAAGCTGCTGCTGCAGCCACTGCCCCCCAACGGCGGCTTCACAGGCTGAAGCTACAGCTCCTACACAGAGTTCCTCTGCCAAGGTCGCTGCAGATAACATTAGTTCTCCAGCCTCAAAGGCTAACAAAGCAGCCCCCCCTTCCTCACACACTGGTCACTGTTGCTGCTGTAACCACAGCAATCACTGTGACAGTCATTCAGACTCTGGAAATTAATCAAATGATGGTGAACCCATATCAGCATCAGTTGCTGGTTGTAAGAAAGTCACTAGAAAGACTACCCGTGCAGCAGATGATGGCACAGGGCCAATATCAACCCAAGGGGCACCATCAGGACAGGGAGGAGATGAAGTGACCACCACTCGGTCCTTTTCTCCAGGTGAGCTGAGAGATCTGCGAAAAGACTTTAGTCGTCGTGAAGGCGAGAATATTTTAACCTGGCTGCTCTGATGCTGGGACAATGGGGCAGAAGCAATTGAATTGGAAGGTGGTGAAGCCAGGCAGCTGAGATCTCTGTCAAAAGATTCCACCATTGATAGGGCAATTTCCATAGAGTCTAACGCCACTACTCTCTGGACCCGACTCTTGGCACCTATGAAAGTAAGATTTCCCTACAAGGAAGATTGTATATCCAAGTTAGGGAAATGGAATACTATGGAGAGAGGTATTCAGTTCCTGAGAGAATTAGACGTGCGAGAGATCATCTATTTTGGACCAAACAGCCAAGAGGTGACAGACCCAGATAGAATCAATTGTACACGACCTCTGTGGCACAGATTTGTACAAAGTGCACCACCTGCATATGCTAAGTCATTGGCAGGAATGGTCTGGTCATCTGGAGGTGTACAAGATATTACAGAAGTGATTGAGCAGCTCCGGAACTTTGAGGACAGCCTTGCTGGTTCTCTACGGGCTTGTGTCTCTGCTGTGGAGAAACTGTGTGAAAAATCTGATGACCGGTTTGAAAAGCTGTTGCAAGAAATCAAAGAACTCAGAGAAGACACGTACCATTCACGACCTGCACGAACCTATGTTTCAGCTATTAGGAAAAGGCGTTTCCAGTCTCAAGAGAGAGGACAGAGGCAGCCCACGAAAAGAGGTTCACTGTGGTTCTTCCTACATGAGCAGGGAGAAAACATGAATAAGTGGCATGGAAAACCTACCTCAGAACTTCAAGAACGAGTACGTGAGATAAAAGGAAAAAGTCCTAGGAAGGTGGCTGCTCCAGTTTACAAAAGGAACAGAAGAGATTCTGATGCTCTTGAAGGAACCTCTAATTCACACCCAGAGGCTGTGCAAAACAGAAATTAGAGGTGCCCTGCCTCCAACCAGGTGGAGGAAAGGGATAACAGAGTTTATTGGACTGTACAAATACAATGGCCTGGTACAACACACCCCCAGGAGTACAAAGCTTTAGTGGACACTGGTGCTCAGTGCACGATAATTCCTTCTAATTATTTTCTTTCTCTCCCGATCGCCTGTCCTTAGTGGGAAGGGGGGAGAGGGAGGGGCAAAAGGGGGAAGTGAGTGGGAGAGGAGGTTAACAATACATCTGCCAGGGTTTTATTGTCACCCCGCAATCTAAACCCTCGACACTCCCAGGGGCCAGCTCCAGGCCAGATGCGATCCAACAATTTATTCAGTAAGTGAGAATAATATAAAGAGACTGTGGACAAAACTCATGGAGAAAGATATTGACAGAGTGGTGAATACCTATGAGAGCAAGACATTCAGGGACAGAGAGCTGCTGCAGTTGGCAAACTGGGACCATTCAAACAAAGGGGCCTGTGAGTGTCTGACCAGCACTGCAGCTGGTGACACAGAAGCATTAAATCTTCTGAAAGTATTTAGAGCCAAAACTTTGCTTCTTTGGGTACAGTAAATACATACTTGGTTTTGCCTTTTACTTTCATGTGTTTTAGCCAGGTATCTTGGACTCAAACAGCAGATCTAAAAGCTGAGTTACCTGGACATGCAGCAAAAATATCAGGAGCATCCCTGGACCTTAAGAAAGGCTGTCCTATTCTTCTAGGCACCTTTTCCTCCTTTTTTAAAAAAAAAATCAACTGTTTTCCTACCTCCTCCTTTATAGGTGAAGTGTCTCAGTCACATCATAGACCTAGGGCACAGATTTGGGATTAACAGTGTAACAGGACCGTGATGAGTCATTTGTTCTCTGTGGCGTTCCCTGCTACTGGGCTCAGAGATACAAAACTCAAATACCGGAAGCGAGAGACTGCTCCATCCCTGGGAATTTATCTGCTATTACATTTCTTTTGTACATCTAAATCAGTACATTAATTCTACTAGTTACCAGAGTAATTTCCAGGCCCTTGCAAAAGCTTATACGGTGTATATACTTTATATTACAAAAAAGAGTAACTGTGCAAATATCTTAATAGACTTGCATCTTTTTATTTATGGCTTTTTATAAAGCAGACCATCAGTTGCCAGAATAAAGAAAAAGCATCTTATAAGTATGTGAGAATCTACTTATCTCCCACCCCAATGAAAATGTTCTGACTGCTTTTCTGAAAACCAAGCAACACCAGATGTCAGAGTGTCTAAAATGGCAACTAGTTTAACTCTGCAGGCATGCTAGGGCAGGAGGCAATAATAGAAAGCTCTGTGCATGCACTGCATGACCGATCTGACCATGCACAGTGAGTCCAATCTGTTGAGTTTGCTGTATACACAGATCAGTTCCATGTCACTAGCTACCAGGGCAAGGAAGTGCCTTATCATACCTTCAGAGAATTCAAATCCCTGTCTCTGCCAGCTTTTCTAAGCTCAGGGACTGACAGACACCAGCATGTACAAAACACTCAATGTGCTCCCAGAAAGAGCCAGTAGCAACCAGGACCACCATCCCTGGCCATGAGGTGGTGAGTGGGAAGGAGATGGGTTTTTCCCTCCCTATCTGGCATGGTCAGACTGATACTAAAGTAATCTAAGTTGTGTCTGGAATTTCAAAAAAAACATTCTAAAACCTCTACAAAATGTCTTAAGATCCTGAGACAGCATCCTAAAACACACATTCAAAGAAGTTGGCCAATGTTGTATCCTAAAAGACTGTATCCTAACCTTAAAGGCTAAGCCACATCAGAGACTAAATAATCCTTTAAAAATGAAATGCATGAGAGGAACCAGTTGCCGTAAACCTGCATCAGAAATACCAGGGACACATTTTTAAAGGAAACATGGGTTATAACAAATTCCTAGAGCGAGCTCCCAAAGGCAGTGAGCAGTGAGTTCTCTGTCTCCTGGTTTCTCCCCTCCAGCCAGGAAAGCACATGGACTCAGCAGCCCAATGCTTCCCTTTTGGCCTTGAAGGCAATGCAACTGCAGCCTGTAAGATAATCCCCTTCCCAGAGCCCAGGGAAGGTGTCAGAGAAGTCTGGTCCTGCCAGGAAAGGCTAAGCAGGCTCTGCCTGAGCTCTAGCCTGTGCCTTTGGACCCACCTGTGTGCCCACTGTTCCTCGGCTTGAGCTTCTCATTGGCAGGCAGGCTGAAGCCAGAGAGCTGGATCAACCATAGCTGGGGGCTGAACATGGTCCTGGCTGTGTCGATGTTGATGGGCTGCTGCGTGGTGCCCACGCAGCCTGGATAGTCTACGCCCCAGTGCTTCCAGTCTAGTACAGGGAGGGAGGGAGCACCAATGAGACGACCCAGGCAAGAAGCCTGCCAGAAAGGAGGTTTGGTAGGTGGTGGGGAAGGGCACTGGCCAGGGAATAAGCCATGCACACAAGGTTAGTTTCCACCAAGTTAGCTTGGGAGCCACCATATGACTGCATGCAGCTGTACCAGGAAAGATCTCAGAGTGTGGTGAGCTGCCAGGAAAGTCTATTTTAGGGGTGTTTGGGAAGTGCACAAGAGGATCATTTACAAAAGGACTTGGCAGGCCAAGGAGCTGCTGCTCTGCTGCTCTGCAGCTCATCACACGCTGCCTTACACAGCCTGGCCTCTGGCAGGTAGTGACCTACCACTTTGCCTGCTCTGCTACCTGAGCCCCATGAGCGAGGGGCCACAGCGCTGCTGGGATCATGTGAGTCCACAGCTACAGGTTTGATGGGTTCCCAGCTGTAGCAGTGCTGGTACAACCCTGCAAAGGGCCAGCTCACATGGCTGCAGTGACTGTTTAAATTGCTGCTTCTCTGCAGTACCATAGCTGGGATAAACATGGCTGATGCCCCTAAAACCTCTGCTCACAGCACAGGGGCTGCCTCTATAATAGCATGCCTTGGGCCAGTGCAAGCCCAGGCTCACCTCGCCAGCTCCTCAGAGGACCCCTGTAAAGACTGAGCTGTGCATTAGCAGGTCCTAGCCAACCCTTGATACCAAGCAGAGTGATGGTGCCAGGGCCTGGCCCACTACTGTGGCAGGAAGGTGTGGGAACAGCAGGACATGCAGTTGCAGCCACCTGGATGATAAAGGAAGATCAATACTAACATGACCATCTGGACGAATAATACTAACATGATTAAATTACAGCAATTAGTCAAAACATGAAGGGCCTTGGACAGGTTATATAGAGGTATGTTTTTTATGAGTATAAGGAGTGATAGCTCAGGCCAGTGAGAATATCTCAGGATGGAAAACTGCCCCCATATGTATGATGTATAAATGTTGGGCCTGGGCATGTGAATGTGTGGGTCGGAAAACCGCCCACAAGATATGCATGGGAATGTGACTGAAAACAGTCACAAGACGAGTGTGGTATGTTTGGAATAACAATTATTGAAAAAAAACATCCTAACCTCTTGGTCCAAGCCCTTATCTGTAAACCTATAAATTGAGAACTGTTAAGTAAAGAAGGCTCAGCTCTGGCTGGCTCTGCTCTCACTGCTAACAAGAACTCTGTGTCTGTGTGTCTCTGTCTGCGTCTCCATATGCGTCATTCTCAATCGCCGCAGGAATGGGTGCATTTGCACCACAGCTGCAGCAATGCCCATCACAGGTACTGTGGAGAAGCCTTCTAAGCCATGGTGGGAGATCAGGGCCAGGCAGGATGGGGAGGGAGACAGACAAAGGTGTCCTGCAGGACACAAGCTAATCTCTGAGCAGGTGAAAGTCCCAGCACAGGCTGCAAGACACATCCAGTTTGGCACAGAATCAGGCAAGCACCTGTTCAGGGAGGAGCCCTAATCTGAGGGCATCCCCCACACCCAGGAGGACATTGATGCAGATGCTGCTTCCTGCTCAAATCAGAGCAAACCCCAGCCCTTCAACCCATCTGTGCCCAGATTCAGGTACCACTGAGGTGGCAGGGTTGGGCAGGAGGGAAGAGTGAGCCACAGAGTGTGCACAGGAGCCTGTAATCATTTAACCAGGGCTGGCTCAGGCCCAGGGTCTGCTGGGTGATAGGAAAAAAGCAGGAGTAACTGCAGGGTATTTACCTTCATAGCTCCAGTCATTGTGGTTAGGACCTTGAAAAGGAGAAAAAAACCCACCACATGAATGGAAGGGAAATGTTGGCAGCAAACACACCTCTGCCAGGCAGCAGGTCACTGGACTTCCACTACATCCTTCTGCCTTCAGGCCCTCTCCTCTGCCTTTGCTTTCCCACTCCTCCTTCTGCCCTGGCAAGGGGGATGCTCCCAGAGGGCACTGCCTCCTCTGAGCAGGGCCAGGTCTCCTGCATGCCAGAGGGAAAACCTCTCTTCTTGTAGAGAAAGTTAGTCAAAACTTAGAGCTAGCAGCTTAAACATTAATAATTGTGGATGGGTTTCTATTAGATGGAGATTTGTTACTGAACTAGCCAGGCCCAAAGGAATTTCAAGGCCACCTCAGAAAGCTGAAAACAGGACCTGCCGTGGGAGGGAGGCAGTTCTACAATAACAGGGCCTCAACAAGACGTAAATCAACGGACCTATCATCAGTGAGACTCCAGCACGTGGACAGCTCGTGAACATAGATGATATCTGATTAGTGAATGCATGCTTGGAGTGTGGACGCGTGATCAGAGAATAGTTGCATATATAAGGAGGCTTGTTTCTGTAATAAATGGCTTTGCATGATTCACATTGAATCGAAATGCTGAGTCCTTTATTCATTCCAACAAATAATAGCTAGAATAGAGAAAGCCTATAGATTGTGGCATATGAACTGTAATAATGGTATTACAACATGCTGAATAACTAACTACAGAATTGGCCGAAACCAACCTAAGAGGATGTGATATTGTATAAGAAGATGACCACTTAGCAACGAAACAGCAAACAAATCAAACCAATAAAAAAGCAAGAAGACCTCAGACCTTAATATTACTATTGCTCTGAACTATTGCGTGAGGGGTGGGGAACTTAGATAGTAAGGGCATAATTGCCCAGGTATTTCTTTGTCTGAAGTCCCTCTTCAGAGGCACCCAGCTCAAGCTGTAGCACTATTAATAAAAATTACTTTCATGAAGGAATGTGTCTTTTGGCTTATGCAGAAACCTAGAGTCAAATCCTGTTATGGTGGCTGGTATGTGTAATTTCCATAATAGTTTGGCAACCCAGATGGGAGTCTAGGCAACCACCAATGGATGTCAGACTCTCTCATCTCCAAATGTCCAATTGCCGGCATCGGGTTAGTTCACCTGGGAACTTTAGAGACAGGAGGTGCTGACCGGTGAATGTTAAATTTCCACTACTAAATTCTAAGCATTGGTGCATGCTAAAATTCCACTACCATATTGTAAGCTTTTTGATGCTGAGTGGATTCGAGTTGGAAGTGCACTAGGATAGGTGTGCACAGCCTGATCAGTGTAAGGTACACAAATTTGGCATACAGATATGGGGAATGTACCTGGCATACAGAAGGGGATGCCCTTAGCTGAGGTACTAGAAAGCTGGAGGAAAATAGATGGCACTACAGATTCATTAAAAAAACAAAACAAACAAGCAATACATTGTGTAAGGAAGACTGGTCAGCAGTTAGAGGAGTGGGGGTATGACCCCACAAAGGATCCTTTGAATTAAAGAAATTGGCTATGCTCCAGAAAATTTTAGAAGATTAAAAACCTCAGCATGTGGATTATTGGTATGTATGGGATAATTGGACATATAATCACCATAAAGAGGATGGTTGAAAATGAGGTCAAAAACCTCAAGGAAGAACTTTAGCTGCAGCAATTGTGACTAATTTAACTGAGGCGCCTGCAGAGCCAATCTCTGCACCAGCCTAAGCTCCTCTCTCTGTATCGTCCCCCCAGTCACTTCTGCTGTCCCCACTGTTTCTGCTGGATTCCCTGATCCTCTTGTAATGCAGCTGGGAGGGGGGGGAATGTGTGTGAGAAATGTTCCTCCACCACCTCTATTGTTATACCCATCACCCCTGGAACTCTGAAGATTTGGTTATGTGGGGAAATTGAATGCCCATGTTATAGTTAGCTGCATTTTGCTTCGTAAACTGTATCCAAGATTCTTACCTTATCTTAAAAACTATGCAGGTTGTATATGAGTTTCATATTTTAGAGAACTAAAAGTTAGTACTTATCTTATCTCGAGAAGATAGGATGTGCTGAGAAGGTACATGTACTATCATCCAAGAATTTATATAATTTTGTGAAGAGTGCGCATGTGCTGTGATGAAAGGTGAAAAGTACACTAGTGATGAAGACTACTTACTTCATCCTGAAGACCCCCAAAACGACCACCAGAGGACACTGCGCATGCTTAGGGTAGTTCCAAGGTGTTGCAACTGATATTGTGAAATAATTGTGTAACCTAATGAATATGCAGTATACACGTTGTAACTCTAATGAATATGTATGTAACCAAACTGTATAAATGTAGTAGAGTTCAAATCAGTGGTCGAAGCCAGCTTTGGGTGCGAACCCCTGGTTTCCCAGCGCTGAAATAAAGCACCGCATATAACTACGCCTGTGGTTATGTGTCCTGATTGCTAACACCCAGGTTAAGGGAAGACGGAGGTCAATGTGCATCATTATTTTCCAATATTTGTTCAGGATATAATCCATCCTGGGCTGATGTTAACCCGTTGTTGAGTTATTCCATCCAGACAGAGAGATAATCAAAAAGAATGTGAAATTAACCCTACAGGCAGGGGGAAATTGGACTGCCTGGCCTCAGGTTGATTCTAATTTGGATTATAATAACCAAACAGATAGAGATAATTGCCAAACAGTGTTTAGAAATCTGATAAATGTGATTAGAGCTTGTGAGGAGATAACAGTAAATTAAACTAAAATACAGGAATGTAGACGGAGGCCAGAGTAACACCCCAGTGACTACTGGGGAAGATTGCAACAGGCTTCATTGACACACAGTGGAATGACTCTCCAGAATTTTAATAATAAATTGGCATAAAATGTGTTTGTGGACCAAGCCACCTCTGACATCTGCAGCTATTTTAAGATCACATGCTGGAGTGACAAAGAAAAAATTTGAAAGATATTATATTACCTGGAAGTCCTATACTTGTACAATATGTAGATGATTTGTTATTTGCCAGCAAAACATACAAAGATTGCTTGAAAGATGCTATTTGTCTATGTACTGCTTTAGCAGAAAAAGGTCACTGTATATCTCTTTCCAAGGTTCAGTTGTGTCAGCAGAAAGTAAAATATTTAGAATTAATATTAACAAAAGGACAAAGATTAATAGATCCAGAACATGTCCAGGCTATTGTAGAAATATCTCGACAAAGTCCTGCAATAGCAGCAACATAACTGTCATAAAAAGGAGCAGACCATTAGTCCTGGGTCAGCCAACAACCATGTATGTCCAGCATGAAGTAGAACTTATTCTTAAACAGCATGCTACACAAGCATCGTCCCCACAAAGAGCTCATTATTATGAATTAATTATTTTAAATGTAGATAATATTATTTTAAAAAGTTGTAATGTTTTAAATCCAGCAATTTTACTACCTATTCCCTCCAATGGTGAGACACATCATGATTGTGCTGAGGTAGTGTTTCACTCCAGCCGCCTACAGGAAGATCTGCAAGATCAACCTCTAAAGAACTCTGATCTAATCTTTTTCACCAATAGAATCATAGAATCATAGAATGTTAGGGATTGGAAGGGACCTCAAAAGATCATCTAGTCCAATCCCCCCACTGGAGCAGGAACACCTAGATGATGTTACACAGGAATAGATCTTCATACTACATGAATGGAAAACAACACCTGGACCACACAGTGGTGAGAAACTTAGAGGTACTTGAAGCAGAACCTCTACACCCCTCAGTGAGTGCCCAAGGGGATGAATTAACTGTATTAACAAAAGCAGCCTGGTGGGAATGTAATCAGTGGATAACTACTTGTACTGATTCTTTTGGAGTATGTCATGCGACAGCTATGCTGTGGAAAGAACGAGAGTTCCTTACCTCAGCAGAAAAGAATATTTCTAAAGGAACTGAAATCCAAATGCTGTTGGAAGCTACAAAGCTTCCAAGGAAAATTGCTGTAGTACACTGTCCAACTCATAACAAAAGCTCCAATTAAATTAAAAGAAATAATAAAATTATTCAAACTTATAGTCAGGTTTGAAAGGGCCTGAAGTTTTAGGTATAGTACTATGGGATACTGGAAATATCCCTCACCAATCACTAGGGTTGTCATCAACAGGAATAATGTTTGGCAAACACCTTTGTCCCTGCTAGGACCAGCCTCTTAGATGGAGATGAATGGGTTACCCAATTTGTATTGGAGATACAAAAACATTTACAAGAAAGTTTCAAAATTAAAAGGGATCATGCTCAGTGGTACCAAACCACCCCTGCAGAGATATAGATACATGATTTGCATCCTAGAGACAGAGTTTTAATAAAAGTATTTTCCCATAAATCTAAACTGGAACCCAGGTGGGAGGGACTGTGTACTGTCTTATTAAATTCTTACTTTTCTGTAAAGGTTACAGGGAAGGAAACCTGGATCCATCATTCACATGTTAAACGGCTACCTGAGGATCATTCAGTAGATGAACAATGACCAGCGATGGAGAAACCTACCACAATTGCTACTTTGGAGACTGAAACCATTTGAATTTCTGAAGGATGAAGGAGTTCCAAATTTGTGTCATTTTTGTTTCTTTTTTCAGAGCTGTTTGGATGCAGGACTCCCCAGATGCCTAGTTAAGCAGACCATCTGAGGCTGTTATAAGGGTGCCATGGTTTGATTGCAAGGTGACAATAAACTGTGGCAGATGTTTAATTAACCTCCTCTTCCCCTCAGCCCCCCTTCCCCCCAACCCCCCCTCCCCACTAAATGCAGGCAATTGGAAGGGAAAGAAAGACAGAGGGAAGAGAGTTGGAAAATATTAAAAATGTTTTACTAATGCTACTAATAAAATAGAGAATATAATACAAAATATACAAAACCAATCTTTAAAATCCCAGCAAAGATCAGCATTGCTTCAGCAGCAGCAGAGCCTGCACCCAGAAGTCCTGAATTGGACTCTGCAGCAAACCGAAACTGGATTCAGTCTGTCACTAGGCCTCAGTTCTCAGGGACAATTCACAAGGTCCTCTCCTAATGTTGGCCATAGGAAGAAGGGACGAGATACTCATGATCTCACACTTTTATATGAAGTATCATGTGAATGGGATGGAATACTTAGTTGGTCAGTTTCAGTCACCTGTTTCAGTTCACTACTAGTTGCCTCTCTCACAGGATGTGCATCCTTATCTGCGACCTTGCATTCCATTGCTACATCTACCAAAACATGTATCTAGCTTTCAGAAAAGTGCAGTTAGTAAGAAGACTTTAGCTGACAGGAAAATTCACTAAAAGAGAAACTTGGTTTTAACAAAACCAGGACAAAGGGGTTTTACCCCTCTTGCTATATGTACCAGCCTTATAGGAAGGATTATGGAAATTTTATGGGTGAAGTTACTAACATTCGCTGTGCTTATTACATAAGTAAAGGGAATATCTAAATTTGTACAGCCCCATTACGAGTGGAGAGAAAGCCTCTATTTTAACTTGTCACAAACCATATTCTAAATTACTAAAAAAACTAACTGTTGTATATGTACTCACCTCCCAAGTTACTCACCTTCAAGCATTCCCCTGTTAGAGATCCCTATACCAAATGACATAACATGGAACAAATACTACTTTCTATTGAGACTATGTTGATTCACAACAATGGAAGGCGATAATCCCAGAAGCAAAGAGAAAATATGCAACGTGTAAAATGTCAGGCCCTCTCCAGTCAATTTAAGCTCTTATACGATGGTATTACCCTTGTGAGCAACTTCAACGATTGTAACCAAACAATGAAAATAGGAATAGTGGGAATACTTGGGGACTTTTCCAATACACCCTGGTCTGTACCTGATGGAAAAGGGTGGTTTTGGATAATACTGACAAAATATTACCAGGAGACTGGTTGGGAACTTGCACCTTAGGAGCTATTACTTTTAATATTTCTGTGTTCTCAAATTTGACTATGGAATCAGGATCATGATTACAAACATTTGTTCATAGGACCAAACCTAGTAACCCACTAGTAGAAAGGCCAATCACATTTCATTACTTCACTAGATGGTTTCTTCCCTGGTTGGGAGTGAGTGAATTTGAAAAGGCCTTTGTGGATGGGTTTTGATAGATAAAGATCTGTTGCTGAATTAGTCAGGCTCAAAGGAATCTCAAAGCCACTTTGAGAAGCTGAGGGCAGAGTCTGCTGTGAGAAAGAGGGGCATTCCACAATCACCGGGCTCCTGGCGTGACGTGAATCATTGGACGTATCATCAGTAAGACTCCAGCGCACGGACAGCCCACAATACTCATTTAACGAATCCATGCTTGGAGCGTGGACACGTAATTAGAATATAGTTGCATATATAAGGAGGCTTGTTTCTGTAATAAATGGCTTAGCGTGATTCACATTGAATCGACTTGTTTTGCTTAGTCCTTATCTCGCTCTTACAGGCCTTAGTATTTCAGTGGCAATAGAAATTCTTGGCAATAATACTGCTGATGCAATTACGGCATTACAAGAAGATATTTCACAACTCTCCAAAATTACACTGCAAAATAGAATAGCATTAGATACTTTGTTAGCATCACAAGGGGGAATATGTACAATTATCAATATCACTTGTTGCATGTATATTGACCAGAGTGGAAGCCGATGTCCAGAAGATGCGGGAATAAGTAAAATTAATGTACAAAACTACCTTGGGCTGCATCAAAAGAAGCGTGACCAGCAGGTCAAGGGAGGTGATTCTCCTCTTCTACTCCGCTCTCATGAGATGTCACCTGGAGTACTGCATCCAGCTCTGGGAGCCCTCAGTACAGGAAAGACATGGACCTGTTGGAGAGGGTCCAGAGGAGGGCCACAGAAATGATCAGAGGGCTGGAATGCTTGTCCTATGAGGAAAGACTGAGACATTTGGGGTTCTTCAGCCTGGAGAAGGCTCAGGGGAGACCTTATTCAGTATTAAAACAGGCCTATAAGAAAGATGGGGACAGACTCTTCAGCATGGCCTGTTGCAATAAAAGAGGGGAGATTCGGGATAGACATGAAGACTTTTTACAATGAGGGTGGTAAAACATTAGAACAGGTTGCCCAGAGAGGTGGTAGATGCCCCATCCCTGGAAACATGCAAGGCCAGGCTGGATGGGGCTCTGAGCAACCTGATCTAGTTGAAGATGTCCCTGTTCATTGCAGGGGGTTGGAATAGAGACTAGATGACCTTTGAAGGTCCCTTCCAACCCAAACTATTCTATGATTCTATGTTTCAGCAGGTTTCTAAGAAGTATGGTTGTCATGGTTTAACTCGAGCTAGCAATATAACCATGATATCTGCTTGTTCACTCCCCTCCCCCCACTCCCCAAATAAGGAAGAGAATCAAAAGGGAGGGGAGAAACTTGGATTGAGATAAACACAATTTAATAAAATAACTGTTATTTGCCTGTGCCAAAGCCTAATGGAGAATGGAATAGATTATCGTGGCCTAAATGAAGTTACGCCACTGTAACAGTTACGCTGCCATGCCAGACATGTTAGAACTGCAATATGAACTGGAGTCAAAGGCAGCCAAGTGGTATACCACAAATGACATAGCTAATGCATTTTTCTCTATTCCTTTAGCAGCAGAATGCAGGCCACAGTTTGCCTTTACCTGAAGGGGTATCCGGTACACCTGGAATTGACTGCCCCAGGGGTGGAAACACAGCCCTACCATCTGCCATGGACTGATCCAGGCTGCACTGGAACAAGGTAAAGCTCCAGAGCACCTGCAATACACTGATGACATCATCATATGGGGTGATACAGCAGCAGAAGTCTTCAAGAAAGGTGAGAGCATAATTCAAATTATTTTGAAAGATGGTTTTGCCATAAAGAGAGCTAAGGTCAAGGGACCTGCCTGAGAGATTCAGTTTCTGGAAATTAAATGGCAAGATGAGCGTTGCCAGATCCCGATAGAAGTGACTAACAAAATAATAGCTATGTCCCTACCAACTAGCAAAAAGGAAACACAAGTCTTCTTAGGTGTTGTGGGTTTCTGGAAAATGCATGTTCCAGATTACAGCCAGATTGTGTGCCCCCTTTATCAAATGACTCGAAAGAAATGTGATTTTTCAATGGGGCTCTGAGCAACGACAAGCCTTTGAACAAATTAAACAAGAGATTGTACATGCAGTCGCCCTTGGACCAGTCTGAACAGGACAAGGTATTAAGAATGTGCTCTATACTGCAGCTGGGGACAATGGTCCTACCTGGAGCCTCTGGCAAAAGGCACCAGGTGAGACTCGAGGTCGACCTCTGGGGTTTTGGAGTAGAGGATATAAAGACTCGGAGGCTGATTATACTCCAACTGAAAAAGAGATACTGGCAGAATATGAAGGAGTTCGAGCTGCTTCAGAAGTGATCGATACTGAAGCACAGCTCCTCCTAGCACCCCGATTACCAGTACTAGGGTAAGGTTTCTTCCACACATCATGAAACTGATGCTACAGGGAGTAAGTGGATTGCATTAATCACACAGCGGGCTCAAATATGGAAACTAAAAGAGAACTGGTCTTGCTTTTAACAAAACCAGGACAATCATTAACATATTACACGCCTATTCTAAGAATTAATTACATAAACATGAAGCTATTTATTCGATAGTCTCTGCTGCCATCTAACGTCCTTTTTGTGGGTACTACAGTCTTTTTGGTGGTCGTTTCTTCCTCTTCAGAGGTCGTTTCTCATCTTCATTGCATGCCTACTAACTGAACTCTCCATGTTGGCAGCATACAAGCTTATCCATTAAGCAACACTGTATAGCCTTTGGTTAATTATTACTTCAGCATCCTGCTTCAGGTTTTGTTTCTAAAGACCAGATCTTGTTTCAGAAGAATATGCCATAAATCTATGACAATCCTAACAACAGGGTATAATTACTAAGCACAAAGTTACCTCTGGTGCAAGTTATGCTTATACAAAGCACATTGTGGTTGGTTAGTCTTAAAAAAAATTGCTACACTCCTATATTTTCCTAAACTATATGAATTCTGTTGTCCTGGTTTTGTTAAAAACAAGACCGGTTCTCTTTTAGTGATTTTTCTTTCAGCTAAGTTCTTCTAGGTGACTGTACTTTTCTGAGTTTTAGCCTGCATATTTTTCCTAGGATGCTGTACTCGGTGCTGATAAGAAGACCAACGGAATGCTGAAGAAGCTCATGTTTAGATTTATTACTATGGTAGCCAAGAAAGACTGATAAGTTTTCCCACGTTCCGTTGAGAGCGGGGCGTGTTTGAGGAGGGGTGGATGGAACAGGTGACTAGAACTGACCAATGGAAGTATTCCATCCCATAATCGTCATACCCCCTATATAAGAGGGTGATCACGAGGGTCACGCTCTCTTCGACCATGGCCGGCATCTAGAGAGGACCCTGTCTGTCTGCCTATGATCTACAGGCCTCAGGCCCTGCATCCCTGCAACCAGGTTCGGGTTTGCTGTGAAGTCCCACCCATGACTTCCAGGGGCCTGAGCTGCACCTGCTGGAGGTGCCGGCTCCGTACATCCAGCTCCACTGCTACTGGAGTGACGCCAACTCCACATCGAGAGCACTTGAGATTGGTTTTGTATATTTTGTATATATTCTCTATTTATTAGTAGCATTAGTAAAACCCCTTAAAACTTTCCAACTTGAAGTCTAAGTCTCTCTTCCTTTCCCCTTATCTTTTTTATCATCTTTCTGATCTAAAGGAAGGGGTGGTGGGAGGTAAAGGGGATAACAGAGAGCGTCTGCCACGGTTTATTGCCGCTTTGCCTTAAACCATAACACCTGTGATTTCTTAATGATCAGAAATACAGCTTAATAATCAGAAATACAGGTATCAATCTCTCCTCTTCTTTTGAAGGTTTGTAGCTATTGAGCTTAAATCTTCATTAAAACTTTTGTCATATATGTTACATGGTCTATTCATTTAACCATATTCCAAATTCTAATATATAATATTATTATTAAAATTAGGCATGATCAAGTCAATATTAGTAAAATAACAACAGGATGCAACATTTTGTTAAAAGCGTCCAGTGGCTTTCGGCGATCATCCAAAAAGTCTATCTCACCACTTATGTTCATCATCTTTCTTTACCTGTTCCAATACACAGTGTATTTCTTTGTCATGATGTACAGTAACCGAAGTGTTTTGTCCGCTTTCTCTGACTTGTTTTAATAGCTGTCATAGATCATTATGCTGCAAAACCTGCTTCACCAGGGTAAGGTTCATTCCAATAGGAGTAGGTAATATGTCATTGAATAACATATAATTTGATTGTAAGAGCTGTAGAGTCATAACAGGAGCTGAATAATTAAAATCACATCCTACTATTCTGGTAAAATTACAAACACAGATGTTAGAATGATGATTAGTAGCAATTATCTGATCATCTAGAAGCACTGAATCACATATAGTTCACATACATGCACACCCTTTTCCTATATACATGAGCACAGTTTCAGGGTTCTCCTGAGGCTGTACTTCAAAGTGACACACCTTTTGTTCTGTATACAAACAAATATCTTGGGCCTTAATACTTTCACATATAAATCCTTGTTGTTCTCGCACAGTGAATGCATCAACGTCAATAGTCTGCCACCTTTTCCCTTTTTGTCGTGCCCATATTCTATGCTCCACTGGGTAAAGTACAGTTCCCTCATGATTTAATCCCAGTGCTATAATTGGGTATATTGTATACACAGAAGCATTATAGATAGTCAAAACAAATGCTGTTGCAATATATTTAAAGGGGTCATATGTAAAGTTGACTAGATACCACTAGGATTGAAATTTTTTCTCAAATTTAGTAGCATTTGTCCAAATTACTTTCCGTATTTCTGTAGGCAAGAGGCCTTCTTCACCTTCTCTTATGATTGCAGCTGCAGTTGTTTGTGTCCATAACTGAGTTTGGATACAACTGAGTGCTAGGGAAACATTTGTCTGGGCTATTCCTAAGGCATCTATAGGTAACTGATGATCTTGCTCATTTAATCCTTCCCACTGAGGCAAAGTGTCTGACAAGAGCCACTGGTTACCTCCTAACGCTGATAGTGAGGACTGTAATGGGTGATTTAATCTATTTATGTCACTAGTTACTGCAGCCAATTTGTTTGCAAGTATCTTAGCATCTATACCATTTAAAACTCCAAAACCAGTTCCCAAGATACCTGTTTTACATCTCTTTTTATTCACCTGGGAGTAGTAAAGGTGCATGCATGCAACCATGCTGTCCATCCAGTGTAAGTGGTATTTAAGAATGGCAAACAAGAAGGCAGAAATGTTAACCTGCATTGATAGTTCTACTTGTTTAAGGGACCATGACAGATTGTGTAACACTTGTTGTTGACCCATATACTTTATTACGTATGGTCTGGTTTCAAACATGTGGCCTTGAGGCTTCCTCTTCTAGCAAAGCTGTGGTTTCTGTTAGTGAAGCAATAGTAGTTGGAATAATAACACCTACTTTAAACCTAAAGGACAATCCTATCTGCTTTTGTTTCCAGACGCAAGTTGCAATTGTTGGCCATTCTAGGGTAAAATTTAACCAACAATCTAATCCCTTACAAATCTCTATCTTCCTGAATCTCGAATATGTATCGTTGGATAATGTAATTTGGCTGGCTTTTCAATACTCAGTCCCGTTAATCATCCTACATCCCACTCAGATTCTTTCTCCAAATTTTCCCTTTAAGAGAGGCATTTGATATTCTTTCTCTCGACTCCATTCATGACTCAAGTATACTTGATTATCATGCAGAACTAAAGTAGCTAATTTTAATTCATGCCTGGTGGTATATAGTCCCATGCTTCCTGTATAATCATGGTGTGCATATAACCACAGTCCTTTTGAATCTCTAAAACTCTCTTGGCTAATACTTAAAGAAACTTGAATAGTGAAATAGCACTCTGATCTGCCTTTTCTCCATCTTCTTTATCTTAAACTTCAATGGATATTGTTGTTCTATTTTCCAAGATGGAGTGGGAGCTTTCTTAACTCTCAAATAATGAATCCAGCCTTTCTCTTGTGTCTTGATTGCAGTGTATGTAGTTAAAAGTACTTGGAATGGCCCCTTTCACTTCTCTTGCAATGTCTCTGATGTCCAGGATTTGACATATACCCAATCTCCAGGCTGGAACTGGTGTGCTGGAAAATCAAGATTAAGTGATTGTTTTTTCACAACATATTCCAAAAGCTGCAGTATCACTTTTCCCAAGGCTATTAAATACTTAACATGATCATTTTCTCCCTGAACCTGTAAATCGCTCAGGAGCCCCGGTACTTGATAAGGGCATCCATATGAGCTATTCATAAGGGCTAATTTCCTGTCTTCCTCTTGGATGTACCCTAATTCACAACAGAACCAGGGGCAAAGCCTTGGTCCAGTCTAATGAAGTCTCTTGGTAGATTTTGCTTAATTGAGTCTTAATTGTATAGTTCATTCTTTCTACCTTTCCACTCGACTGTGGTCTTTAAGGGGTATGCAGCTGTCAAGTAATTTGGAGAAGCCTACTTACTTCTCAGATAATTTTTGCAACAAAATGTGGCCCTTGATCCGAGGACATTCCAATTGGGATACCAAATCTGGGTATTATCTCCTTCAGCAGAACCTTTACGACTTCTCTGGCTTTGCTGGTACGACACGGGAAAGCTTCAGGCCATCCTGAATAAGTATCAACTAATACCAATAAATACTTCAACCCTCTTTTCCTGGGTGATTCAGTAAAATCTATTTGCCAAAGTTCTCCTGGAGCATGACCTTCTAATGTTTTAGAAAACTGAATTTTGTTCTGTGTTTTAGGATTGTTTTTGCAACAAATTTCACATCTTTCAGTGATTGATCGTCCTACCTCAACTAAATTTCTTCTCATTATCAATTTCTGCAAGTGTTTCAAAAGATTTTCTGATTCCCCAATGCGTAGCCTTATGTTCCTGTTTCAGTAGACTACATAATAAGCTATATGGTACTACCACTATTTTGTCAGGTGCTATTGCCCATCCTTCTTGATCGTATGTAGCTTTTAAGGTTTCTATTAGCCTTATATCTTGTTGAACATATTTTGGTTTTTCTGCTAAACACTTTAATAAGAGTTCTTTCTGGAATTAAGACTAAAACCGAATTATCTTGTCCTTTTTCTGCAGCCTCTTTTGCAGATAAATGTGCTAATCGATTTCCTCTACGATGAGCAATTTTCTCTGGCTGGTGAGCTTTGAGGTGCATCACAGCAACCTGACGGGTCCCTAATAGCTTCTAAAAGTTTCAGTAATTCTTCTTTGTTCCTTGAGCAGACAACAGCCCTCTTTCTTTCCAAATTGCTCCATGGGCAAAGATGATTAAGGGAGTGGAACATATCCCTTATGAGGAAAGGCTGAGGGAGCTGGGTCTCTTTAGCTTGGAGGAGACTGAGGGTGACCTTATTAATGTTTATAAATATATAAAGGGTGAGTGTCAGGAGGATGCAGCCAGGCTCTTCTTGGTGACAACCAATGGTAGGACAAGGGGTAATGGGTGCAAACTGGAACACAAGAGGTTCCACTTAAATCTGAGAAGAAACTTCTTCTCATTGAAGATATCAGAACACTGGAACAGGCTGCCCAGGGGGGCTGTGGAGTCTCCTTCTCTGGAGACATTCAAAACCTGCCTGGACACCTTCCTGTGTAGCCTCATCTAAGTGTTCCTGGTCCAGCAGAGGGATTGGACTAGATGATCTTTTGAGGTCCCTTCCAATCCCTAACATTCTGTGATTCTGTGATTTGCTTTCCTCCAGTCCGATCCCGTTTCCCAAGACTTGGCAAAGATGATGGAGAGTGGTCTAGCAATGACCTCAGCCAGCTCTCTCAGCACCTGTGGGTGCATCTCATCTGGACCCATGGATTTATGGATGTCCAGATTGCTTAATTGCTCCCTAACCCAGTTCTCATCAACTAAGGCAGACTCCTTCACTGTCCTGACTTCCTCTGGGGCCTCAGGGGTACAGGGTTCCTCAGGGTAGCCTCTGGCAGAGTAGACAGAGACAAAGAAGGCTTTCAGTAACTCTGCCTTCTCTGTATCTTTTGTCACCAGGGCACCCACCCCATTCATCAGTGGGCCTACATTGCCTCTGATGTTAGTTTTATCTGACATGTATTTGAAAATCTCTTTCTGTTGTCCTTGACCCCTCTGGCCAGGTTTAATTCTAAGGAGGCTTTAGCTTTCCTAGTTGCCTCCCTACATCCTCTGACAACAGCCTCTGACAACTCTCCTCTTCCACTTGAGCTTATGCAGCATTTCCCTGTTTAACCCCCCAGGTCTCCTGGCTCCCTTCCTTGACTTCCTACGTGTCGGGATGCTCTGATCTTGAGCTTGGTAGAAGCAGTCCCTGAACACTAACCAACTATCTTGGGCTCCTTTACCTTCAAGCAGCCTTGCCCATGGGATTTCCCCTAGCAATTGTTTGAAAAGGCCAAAGTTTGCCCTGCTGAAGTCCAGGGTTGCAATTCTGCTTGCTATTCTGTTCCTGCCACACGAGATCCTGAACTCCACCATTTCATGGTCGCTGTAACCAAAGCAGTCCTCAACCTTTACTGCTTCAACCAGACCCTCCTTGTTAGTGAGGATGAGATCTAGCAGTGCACCTCTCCTAGTCGGCTCTTCCACCCTTTGCATCAGAAAGTTATTGTCAAGGCACTGGACGAACCTCCTAGACTGTGGCTGGCTGGCAGAGTAGTCCTTCCAGCAAACATCAGGGAAGTTAAAATCCCCCATGATGACCAGGGCCTATGACTATGAGGCTGCTCTCAGCTGTCTGTAGAAGGCCTCATCGACTTCCTCACCCTGATCTGGTGGCCTGTAATAGACACCCACAACAGCATCACCCCTGCCAGCCTGCCCATCAATTCTCACCCATAGACTCTCAACTCACTCCTCATCCGTGCCTGGACAGTGCTCAATACACTGTAGTTGCTCTCTCATGTGAAGAGCAACTCTACCACCACGCCTGGCTGGCCTGTTGTCCTGGTTTTGTTAAAAAGCAAGTTTCTCTTTTAGTGAATTTGCCTGTCAGCTAAAGCCTTCATATTAGCTGCATTTTCCTGGAGAACCAGACACGTTTTGGTAAACATAGCAATGGAAAACAAAGTTATTGATAAGCATGGATGGACATCTCGCGAGAGGGGCAACCAGAAACAAGTGACCAAGAAACTGACCAACTGTGTATAACATTCCATTCACGTGAATACTTCATATAAAAATGGGAGATCACGAGGATCTTGTCCCTTTTTTGCCTTTTCCCTTCTGCTTATGGCCGACATTAGGAGAGGACCTTGCTAGTCGTCCCTGAGAACTAAGGCCTAGAGAGAGACTGAATCCAGCTCCGGTTGGCTGCAGCTTCCAATCCAGGACTTCGGGTGCCGGCTCTGCAGTTGCTGAGACTTTCCAGATTGGTTTTGTATATTTTTTATTATTTTCTCTATTCTTATTAGTAGCATTAGTAAAACATTTTTAATTTTTCCAACTCTCTGTCCTTCTTTTCCTCCCGATAGCCTGTCCTTAGTGGGAAGGGGGGAGAGGGAGGGGCAAAAGGAGGAAGTGGGCGGGAGAGGAGGTTAACAATACATCTGCCAGGGTTTTATTGTCACCCCGCAATCTAAACCCTCGACACCTGTCGTTCCTGAAAAGGACATAGCCATCCATGACCACAATCCAGTCATGTGAGCTGTCTCTGTAATTGCCACCAGATCATAATCTCCTGACCCAACATAGGTTTCTAACTCCTCCTGCTTATTCCCCATGCTGTGTGCATTGGCCTATAGGCATTTCAGGGAGTGAGCTGAGTACACTTATTTCACCCTAGGGGGATGGGAGGCCTCCTGGTCCTCATCAACTCTAGGGTGCTGCCCCACTGATGCAAACCCAGCCACAACCCCATCCCTCTTCAAATCTAGTTTAAAGCTCTCCAAATGAGCCCTGCTAATTCCTGTCCCAGCATCCTTTTGCCCCTGTGAGATAAACCTTTCCCACGTATCACTGTCTACACTGGTGTCTTATAAAACCAGCCGTTATCAAAGAATCCAAAGCCCTGCCTCTAGCACCACTCTTGTAGCCAATCATTTATGGACTGAATTTTTCTATTGCATTCCACCCCACATCGTCACCTGAAAATGGAAGGAGAGAAGAGAAAATCACTTGAAAATCACTCTTTCACCATCCGTCCCAAGGCCTTGAAATCTTTCTTCATTCCCCTTAGACTGCAGCTTCCTCCCCATCTGTCTGGAAGATCAGCAGTGGGTAGTAGTCTGTTGGATGCACCAGGTTGGGGAGTGCCCTGGTCATATCCCTGATCCAGGCTCTGGGTAGACTACAAACTTCCGTACGATGAGGGTCAACTCTGCATATTGGGCCCTTTGTCCCTCTCAGAAGGGAATTGCCGACTACAGTTACCCTTCCTTTCCTTTCCTTTCCTTTCCTTTCCTTTCCTTTCCTTTCCTTTCCTTTCCTTTCCTTTCCTTTCCTTTCCTTTCCTTTCCTTTCCTTTCCTTTCCTTTCTTTCTTTCTTTCTTTCTTTCTATCAGAGGCAGTCTTGAGGTATGGAGTCAACTGCCTCTTCGTATGTGACCTTGTAGACAGGTCTTGCACCACATCCTCACCTACCTCTTCTTCAAGATCCAGGGCCTCAACTTATTATGGAGGGGCACCTGAGGAAGCAAAGCAGGTAGGGAGGGGGGTTGCCCGTGACGCCAAACTGGAACTTGCTTCCGACCCCTCTTTCTGGTCCCCTACCTCTGTCTGACAGTGACAGGGCAGGGGCTGTCTCGGGTCTCCCCCCTCTGCCCAACAGGGCAGGGGGTCCATCACCTTTTGGGGGGTATCTCCCTGGGACCTTTCTTACTTGCATACCAGGGACTCACTCCACCAGTCAATCTCCTTTTTACACTCCCTGATAGACCTCAGTGTCTCGACCTCCTCCTTAAGTTTCGCGACCATGCTGAGCAGATTTCGCACCTGCTCACACCTCACGCAGGTGGAATACTGGCCTCCCTTCCCCAGCAGCAGCAGGTTCTGGCACTCCCTGCAGCTGGAGACCTGAACAGCCACGGTTCTGGGCAGGGCCTCTGTCTGAGTCGCCACAGTCTTTTTGTGACAAGCTCTCTTTCTGGAGGAGACCATGGTCGGCAGCAGTCTGGGACACTGGCAATAGGTGAGAGGGTCTAACAAGCAAGGAGTGACAACCTCTGCACCCTACTACACGAGCTACCACACCCGCTGCTGCAGCACAGTGTGGGTGGTGCTCACCAGCTTCACAAGCTGGTTCCCCTCCCAGCTGCCTGGTGGGCAGCGAAGCATTGCTGCCCTCTCGGAGCCTTTTTCAAGGCGAGGGGCGGGACCATGATTGCCATCACTGTGGTAATGCCCACACCACGTCAGCCACTCTCACAAGGGCTGCCGGGGGCTTCTGGGTCGCGAAATCAAAACCCGAGGAACCGCAGAACCCCCCTGTACCTTGGGATCCACGGAAACGGCTCTGGCCGAGCTGGCTCCAATCAGCTGACATCAGGGACAATCCGGATTTTCTTAGCCCAACCCTGCAGAGCTTTCACCACCACTTAGGGGCAGGCAACCCAACTAAAAGTACCAAAAGGAATGCTTTACTTACAGCTCGAGCGCCCTCCAGTCTGGGAGTTGATGGTGCTCCCTGAGAATCCATCAGTGCCATCTGGAACCTCCATGACCCCAGGAACCATTGGGATCAGGAGCTTTATCCCACCTGGGTCACCAAAATGATACCATAAAATCAGTAAATTAATAAACTCTTAAAACCACTTTTTTTTTGTTTTAAAAGTAGCATTCCTTTATTCATGCCGGGACAGCACTGAGGATGCTCCTCCATAAGTGCGTCGTCAACTGATCATTCTTAATTGGCTTATATTGGCAGAAAAATTACATATGCATTACAATTCTTAGAAACCATTAACATATCACACGCCTATTCTAAGAATTAATTACATAAACATGAGGCTACTTATTCTACAGTCTCTGCTACCATCTAACGTCCTTTTTGTGGGTACTACAGTCTTTTTGGTGGTCATTTCTTCCTCTTCAGAGGTCGTTTCTCATCTTCATTGCATGCCTACTAACTGAACTCTCCATGTTGGCAGCATACAAGCTTATCCGTTAAGCAACACTGTATAGCCTTTGGTTAATTATTACTTCAGCATCCTGCTTCAGGTTTTGTTTCTAAAGACCAGATCTTGTTTCAGAAGAATATGCCATAAATCTATGACAATCCTAACAACAGGGTATAATTACTAAGCACAAAGTTACCTCTGGTGCAAGTTATGCTTATACAAAGCACATTGTGGTTGGTTAGTCTTAAAAAAAATTGCTGCACTCTTATATTTTCCTAAGCTATATGAATCCTATGATTTCCTAATGATCAGAAATACGTCTTAATAATCAGAAATACAGGTATCAACCACTTAGCAACCACTTAGTAATGAAACAGCAAACAAATCAAACCAATAAAAAACCAAGATGACCCCAGACCTCAATATTACTATTGGTCTGAACTATCGTGTGAGGGGTGGGGAACTTAGATAGTAAGGGTATAATTGCCCAGGTATTTATTTGTCTGGGGTCCCTCTTCAGTGGCACCCAGCTCGAGCTGTAGTGCTATTAATAAAGAGTACTTTCATAAAGGAATGTGTCTTTCAGCTTATGTGGAAACCTAGATTTGAACCCTCTTATGGTGGCTGGCATGCGTAATTTCCATAACAGACTGAAATTTTGTTATCATCCTCATAATGGAAAAATTACAGATATTAGTTTCTGCGTTGGACATGGTATGTTATGCCTTAAACAGCTGGTTTTTGCAACTCCTGGCAGGGAGGGAGAGATGAGTACTTTGGATACAGGACTTATCTCTTCCTTGAGGCTATCTCAAGGGACTAATTTAGGGTTCTGCTTACTGCAGAACGGTGTTTGGATTTCTCAAAGGCAAGTGTGACTTAAAAAAGTTCAGTGGCAGGTTCACTCTATTATTTACTGCATGGGAGAAATAAGCAAAGCCAAATGCTGCTTACCTTCTCTCCAGGTACCTGTACCTGTTGCGGTGCAAACTTTCAGGATTCTTCTCTCCCTGATAACCATTCACTCTGGAGTCTATATTTTAGAACTCCAGTGATAGAGGGAACTAACACTTAAAGGGTTAACCACATAGCAAGTGTCTAGTTTAGAGCTTGGCGTAACCAATTATGTTAAGAAAACAGAGCCTCATTTAAGAAAGCAAACTCTGCAAAGATAAGAAGTTTTGCAGCACCCAGCTGTATCCTTGAGAAGACAAGATAACGAAGATCTTCAGCAAAGGGAGTACACCAGACCAGTTCTAACCGACTCAGCAGTTTGGGTCCTGGCCAATTCAGCATACTAAGCCAAAAGTAAAAATTTCAAAGTGACGAAGCTGAGAAGCCTTTATCCAAAGACCCCTTTTTCACGAACACCAGGTGGCACCGTGCAGGCTCAACAAGGAGGGGCCAAGGAAGAGACTATGGAAATGATTTCCTGGAACTCATTTTAATAAGAACCACCTTCTCAGAGAAAGGTTATGAATATGTACAGGCATTCCTGGGGTTACCATGAATATGCAACACCTTGCTGTATTTAAACACACCTCCTATTGTTAGAAGGCACGCATGATTAGAGGAAAGATCCCTCTCGTGCCTGGCGCCGAATAAACATACCTTCTTTATAACCTCGCAGGTTGTAAAGTTTTTTCCACATGTCATTTTGGTGACTTTAGTGGGACCTTTTCTGCCTGGCCTCATGACCAGCTGAGAGAAATGGATTTCCTAGATGCGTCCCGAATCTTTTGTTTCGAAGGAACTCCGCTCCAGCTGTTCACCGTGGGGCAGACAACGACCATCTGCATTAGCGGATAAGGTATGTTTTACTGTAACATGGGGGGTCAGTAACTTGCAGGGGATGCCCACGTGTGGCCAGATTCCCCGTATTGGTTTTTGGTTTGGTGTAAACGGGTACCTAAGGGGGTTACTGACTTGACTGAATAGGGGTCAGCCGCTAGCAATCTTGGGGGTAGATCAAGTAACCCTGAGACTACTGTTGCTTTCCAGTTTTGTGTGAATGAGTGCCTGAGACGCAGTCTGAAGATGAAGTGAGTGTGGAGTCCCGATCCACGAGGAGATGGATGAAGCGAATGATAGGTGTTTGTTGAACTAATAGCTAGTTTGGTAATTATGTGTGTTATCTTTATAAGTGTCCAGGCACTCCATGTGTATCGTAATAATCTTTAGAGTACAACCATCTGTACGATGAGCAATTTAGCTGTGTGCACGTGGTGATAAGGTTTTGTGTGTGATAGCTTTTACTTTTCTCTCTAGCATGCTAACTTTATTCCAGCATCCAGATTTGCGCAACTCTGTGATAGTGTGGGAGATTTGAGGGATTTTCTTGAAGTTAATGTGTGGATGGGTTTCTATTAGATGGAGATTTGTTATTGAACTAGCAAGGCCCAAAGGAATTTCAAGGCCACCTTGGAAAGCTGAAAACAACAGACCTATCAGCAGTGAGACTCAGGTGTGTAGACAGCTTGTGAACATAGACAATATCCAATCAGTTAATGCAAGCTTGGAACGTGGACGCGTGATCAGGAAATAATTGCATATATAAGGAGGCTTGTTTCTGTAATAAATGGCTTTGCTTGAATTCACATTGGATCGTGTGGAGTCCATGATTGTGTGGAGCCCTCACAAGTGGTGACCCCAACGTGATCCACAAGGAGAATTTATGGCAAGGGGGCGGCTGCTGTGAGGAACGAGCTCCAGCTGGAGACAGCGCGGCTGGACCGGGATGTGGTCTGCGGGCTGCGTGCCTCCCGATTGATCGCTACGGAAGCGACGGAGGAGGGATAGAAGATTTGACATCATTGCAATGGACACCCAAAGAGGTGAGCAGGTGGGGGCAAGAGGAGATGGGGCAGAATGTATCTAAAGAAGAAGAAGCAATACTGCGTCTTCTCTCACATATCCTCTCTATGAGAGGGGTGAAATATGAAGAAAGTAACATACGTAGACTGTTAGTTTGGTGTAGAACTAACGGCTACCCGGCAGAAACCAAGAAGGTTTTTGAACTTTGGGACGATATAGGGCAGAAATTATGGGATAAGGTTAGCAATGGAGATAAAGAAGCTAAATCATTAGCAACTACATGGAAGCTTATAATTACTACCTTAAAAGATTTTGAGGCTGAACAGTCTGCTGGTGCCGGAATTTTTGCAGCATTGCAGCCTGATAAGAAACCTGAAAATCGCTATGAAGCTTACCCAGTTCGTGTCTTCAATACCCTCCCTACTCCATCCCCTCCTGTGCTTTCGGCACCCCCGATGGTTCAGCAGTCCAGGGCAGGGGGAGGAAAAATGGCGAGCGGATGGCCTCCTATACCATTATCCAACCCTGGTGAGAATAACAAGTCCAAAGGATTGGAGTCAGACAACTTGCCCAAAGAACCTGTGAAAGCTGAGAATGCTAAAGACGTACAAGTGTACTATCAGTCCTTTTACAAATTTGTATTTGCCTTTACTGCCTTTTAACACTCCAACTTCCACGAGAGAGCAGAAGGAGTTACTGGATAAGAACTGGACAAAAGTACTGTGTGAAAGATTAGATCAGTTAATAGCGAGTGAATCCAGCAGTTGGCAATGTGGTCATGCTGATAGTGACGGGAAAGGGGGTGTGCCTGGGGACTCGGGTTATAATTGGCACACCACAATTACAGGAGCTATTAGTTTCTGAAATCCTGAGGCAGTCAACAGACTTTGCATACCAAGATATGATAAAGGTGCCTGAAACTAATAAAGCAGCCAATTCATTTACAACTATTAAACAGGGTCCCAATGAGAATTACATGCAATTTATTGACCATCTTCAAGAGGCCATCAATAAGCAGGTTGAAAACTTAGAAGCGAAGGAAGCACTGGTGTTGAAATTAGCAGTAGAGAACACTAATGTTTGCTATCAACGTGTTATCTGTGAGTTTTAGAAAACTTGCTGAAGTCTGCAAGATGCTTTCCTCATTAACCTGTTTTCTTTGTAGGTATCTGTTTAAGCATATTACAGTTTAGTAAGTCTTTGCCTGTTATATTGATACAGGGAGCCGACAATTAACTAATTAACACTTAAAGAACTAACACTTGACACTTTAAGAACTAACCCTAGACACTTTAAGAACTAACCCTACCCCACATCACTAAAGACACTTAGAGAGCTAACCCTTTAACCCACATCACTATTGCCTAGCCTTGCTTAGCTCTGTGTAACTTATTGTACGAGAAATGGGACTTCACTGATGCCTTGCAAAGATAATAATCCTTGGGTGCATCCTTGGTGCATCCTTGGGTGAACTAGATAACAGAAACTTGGGCACAGGACAGGAGATACGCCAGTTTTAACCAACTCAGCAGTCTGAGACCCAACCAACTCATCACACTGGACCAAAGGTGACCGTGTACAGAGAAAGAGGACCTGGGGTCACGATCACTGCGCAGCTGCAGCCAGGAGGAGCCAGAGGTGGAGACTATGAAAATGGTCTCCCGGAACTCATTGTAATAAGAACTGCCTTCTCGGGGGCAAGTTATGAATATGTATAGGCATTCCTAAAAACTTTCATGAATATGTAACACTTGACTGCATTTAACCAAGCTCACAACTACTGTAAAATACACACATTTTGGGTGAATTTATTCCCTGTGTGTCTGACATCGTAATTGCATACCTTCCTTACAACCTCAAGGGTTTTAAGGTCATTTCCGTGCCTCAGTATGGTACATTGAGTTTGCAGACTGTTAAATAATGAGAATCCATTGACTCAAAATGTGCGTTTTCTGATAATACAGAAGATCATGAGTAATTTTGTTCTTTACTGCATGAATGTGATAGTAAAATTTTGTGTGTAGTAGCTGTTACTTTTCTCTCTAGCATGCTAGCTTTATTCCAATATCCAGACTTGCGCAACTCTGTGATAGGCTGTGTCTCATCTCGATGTGCTGGATCTGGCTCTTTTGTATGCACACCAAGTAAAGAATCCTGGTTTTGGGATAACAGTTGTAGAACACCAGATGAGACGCTAATAAAAGCCTTGCCCAGTCCAGCTTGCTGTGGTGGGGGGGGGGGGGGCGGGTGCCGATTGTGCTCCAGCACGCACTGACCTGTTTTGTCAGGGAGACCCAGCGGCACCTCCAACTGGCTGAGCAGTAAGCGGCCCAAAGGTGCAATGTAAAAATTGAGATATTGTCTTGAATTAGTGTAACTCTGATCTATCTGCATATTTGAACTTGGTATTTGGTTTTCATATCTGAGCTTGGTATTTTAGTTTGCATATATATATATTTGGTACCAAAATAATTTTGTTTGGGGAGATAATTACAAAATGGAAACCGGTTCTGCTGCTAAAATACCACCTTGCTCCCCCTTGGGATGCATCCTTACACATTAGTGTAACGTTTGGGGAAATATTCTGATAAAAGAAAACTTGAAACGATATTGTACTCGAATGTGGCTTAAATGTGGAATTCTGGGTTTTACTGCTGTATTGCAACTAATGTTGTTCTGCAGAACTTTGGAAAAAAATGGATGAAGTACAGCACTGTAATTTAATTTGCTCTTATTGTTATCTAATAATTTTGAGACCAGAAGAGAATTTAAATTGTTAAACTTTGATTAGCATTGAAAACAAAACAAAATAAAACAAATAAAAAAAAACCCCAAAAACCAAACAAACAAAAAAAGAAAATCACACCCTAAATGCTATGATGGATGTGAAGTTGGTGTTGTATGAGTTTGTATTTAAAAGTTGCTAGAATATTAACTGATTTGGATCTAGGAAAATGGAATATTGCATTGATGTTTAATATGCTGGTTTTTGACATCTGTAAATTGTAAAAGGTAAATGGAGCTAAGGAATGTAGCTATTGCTGAGCTAACTGGAATTGCATATCAAGTGTATTATGTTTGGAATGAAATGGAAAAACAAAAAAGCAAAATATCCCAGGCCTGTGCTTGAACATAAATTTCAGGCTTGTGTCAAGCTGTAAGATAAACTCAGCTCATTGTAACTGAGGAGTTTGCCAGAGCCTCCTACTTCATACCAGCGATTAGGCCACCTGCGTGGCCTTGCCTGTATCTGAACCGTAGCAAGAAGAGAAAGAAAAAAATAATAATAATGAAAAAACCTGGCTGCCCGCTTTTAAAGCGGCGAAAGGGGGGTTTTCTCTCCCTGCCACTGCAGCGATGTTGTAATACTGAATGGAGCAGTCTGAGGGTAAAATTTAAAGGCATCCCTAGCAGATCCGTAGTTCTAATAAAACTGGGAAATTAAACTAAATTTTTTTAATAGACTTATTCTGTGGTAACTAGTTGTAAAAGGCTTCTTAGTAAATTCACCGTGATAGTT
Source organism: Nesoenas mayeri (assembly GCF_963082525.1). NCBI lineage: Eukaryota > Metazoa > Chordata > Aves > Columbiformes > Columbidae > Nesoenas > Nesoenas mayeri. The sequence continues at coordinate 14,323,365 of NC_137553.1, forward strand.
TTTGAGATTGTGAGAAAGAAAAAAAGACCGTTTTTTGAAACCAATGGAATGCTAAATTTGGAACACAGTTTTAACAGCTGAATTCTTCTATTTGCCAGCAAGCCCTATACCTCTCTTGGGTCAACATTTGTTAAGTAAATTGTAAGCTCACATAACGTTTTCTGAGAATTCTGTTTAGTTGCATGTCCCACAAGAAGATGCTTGGATGGTGCAGATCTGCTTGCTGCAAGTGAGAAATCTCCAAGGAAATTTCGAATGCTGTATTTCCACTAGTATGGGCAACCAAAGTATCCGTAAAGCAAACACTACACTGACAGAACTGAAACAGGACTTCGATCCGGTAAGGGAAAACAATATCTGTGGAGGGGTTGCTGTTAGATGGAGACTTGTTACTGAACCAGCCAGGAATTTCAAGGACAACTCAGAGGCAGTAAACAAGACCGTCTGTGAGAAAGAAGCAACTTCGTAAGAACAAGGCCCCAACGTGGGGCAAATCAACGGACCTATCAGCAGTGAGACTCCGGCGCGTGGACAGCTTGTGAACATAGATGATATCCAGTTAGCGAATGCATGCTTGGAGCGTGGACGCGTGATCGGAGAATAGTTGCATATATAAGGAGGCTTGTTTCTGTAATAAATGGCTTTGCGTGATTCACATTGAATCGGAATGCTGAGTCCTTTATTCACTCCAACAAATATCTAATAAATATGACAACCAAAATGGAGTTAGAAACTTTGATGAATCAATTTATGACAACCTTACAGGCTGACTGCATTCGATTGGACTTGCAGATTTGTCTGTTTATAGCTATGACATAGAAACAACCTGTGGCTATTGTGGCACTGTATGATGAGATTGCTAACAGACTGATATACCGATTGTTACTCTGATCAAGAAATGCAGGGAATGAATTTAAGTCTTAATAGGCCATGATCCTCTTGTCATATATGTACCATTTGTGAAATTTAATTCTGATTTTTTTATTTGTAATCTATGTCCTTGTAAATTGCACTAGCTGGTTTTCTTAACAGCACAGCTTTTGGCACGCCTATATGTAAATTGCTGCAGAACCTGCAAGTCTTTAACATCAGGTCATAGGCCATACTTGTATTTGGTCTGATCCTACATACTTGCAAAGTTTTTGTTGATGGTTCTGGGAAGTCTCATAAAGCTGTAGTGGTCTGTTGTGAATATAACAATTGGAATCATTCTGTAAAAATTATTGAAGGTTCAACCCAATTAGCAGAACTTGGTGCAGCTTTACATTATTTAGAGCTTTTTAAGGAATAACCTCTACATTTGATTTGTGATTCTGAGTATGTAGTCAAGGTCCACCTATGATTCGCCATGGAACAAGTTTAAAAGGTCATCTGACAGACCTTAGGGAAAATCACTGTCAGGTCAATGTGCGCAATGGTGTTACAGGTGAACAGGAAGGTCTTTTCCAATTAATAACTTGGGGAAAAGGTTATGCTTGTGTTATTACAGGCCAAGGATCAAAGTGGATTCCCGTGAAATGGGTCAAGCCATGGCTGAATAAAGACAACAGAGATTTAATGGATGTGGATGGACAGGAGGGAGATAAGTTGTGAGGACTGTTTCAGATGTAAACCGTGGATCCTAATTCAGTGTTATAGATGCTCACAGACCTGGTGGTCTAGAAGCCCATTAGCAAGCAGGTGGTGTACCTTCTGTGGAGAATGGTAATTTGAACAATCAGCAGGAGAGCCAAAAGGGTGATATTACACTTAGATAGTCAATGCAAAAATGAGGTAAAATTAGGAGACGTTCCTACCATAGTATCTACTGCACTCCTTCTCCCTAGTCTAGCAGCTGGTAAAGCTTTAGGACACATATCAAAGTTAACATGTTGGTCTTTTAAACAAGCTAATCTAACTTCTGTGATAATAACTCAATTAATAGTAGATGTTGATGGCATTAGGCATGCTACTCTACAAAATCGCGCAGTTATATTTTTTTTACTTTTGACGCTAGGTCATGGTTATGAACTTGTCTGATCATTCTGAATCTATTCATAGTACTTTAGACAAACTAAAACAGCACGTTAATAAGATTGTCGTAGTAGAATTAGGGTTTGACAAATGGCTTAAAAGCTTGGGAATAGGTGGGTGGTTGTTTGATCTTATTAAGTAAGGCTTAACTGCATTATATGTAATTGTAATTATGTTGTTAATCATCTGTTGTATATTACAGCGTATTTCAAACATGATTCAGCATGCCGTAAACAAGGCCTGGCTGGTTCAAGAACAAAAAGGGAGAATTGTGGGAGATTTGAGGGATTTTCTTGAAGTTAATGTATGGATGGGTTTCTATTAGATGGAGATTTGTTATTGAACTAGCCAGGCCCAAAGGAATTTCAGGGCCCCCTTGGAAAGCTGAAAACAACAGACCTATCAGCAGTGAGACTCAGGAATGTGGACAGCTTGTGAACATAGACAATATCCAATTAGTTAATGCATGCTTGGAGCCTGGACGCGTGATCAGGAAATAACTGCATATATAAGGAGGCTTGTTTCTGTAATAAATTGACTTCACTTGAATTCACATTGGATTGTCTGGAGTCCATGATAATTTTTCGCCCTCGCATGATAGACTGTGTCTCATCTCGGCATAATAAATTTAGCTTTTTGTATGGACACCAGGTGAGAAATCATGTTTTGGGATAACAGTTGTAGTACCCCAGATGAGACACTAATAAAAGCCTTGCCCAGTCCAGCTTGCTGAAGGCAGTGGGGGGGGTGGGTGCCGATTGAGCTCCAGCATGCACTGACCTGTTTTCTCAGGGAGACCCAGCGGTACCTCTACCCAGCTGAGTAGTATGTGGCTCAAAGGTGCAATGCAAAAATTGAGATATTGTCTTGAATAAGTGTAATTGTTATCTGTTTGCATATTTGAAGTTGGCATTTGGTTTGCGTGTCTGAGCTCAATATTTTAGTTTGCATATTTATATTTGGTACCAAAATAATTTTGTTTGGGGAGATAATTACAAAATGAGAACTGGTTCCATTACTAAAGTACCGTCTTGCTCCCCCTTAAGATGCATCTTTACACATGATAGTAAATGTGTACACATACGCAGGCATGTCGCAAGAAGAGCCAGAGGCCACGAATGCATTGCAAAGAGCAAATTTTATTTTAGTTACCTCTCTACTGGGGGATCTCCGAAGCCACACCTGAGCTCCGAGGCAGAGGTGACACAAGCGGGGACGCAGGCGCTGGTCAGTTCAGCCCTGCTGGAAGATCACTGGACCTGCTGAGCTCGCCTGTATTTCAAGGCTTCAGGCAGGCGCAGCCTCCCGCTCTTTCTCACAACAAAGCAGGAATCTCAGACATAGTGATAAGGTGCCTAGGGTTTCTCACAGGCCTATGTTATCTAACACAAAGGTTCTGCTCATCAAGCACACAAGGCCAGTAAAACAACTAGTGTGATGTATGTGCTTTTTCTACAGACAGGTGCAAGTCACTTGAGCGTATTTACATTTAACTAATCTCCTCGCCAAATCTTCTGCTATATCCCCATACAGTAAATTAATGGGGGGAAGTGATTTGAATGTGAAATTCTGGGTTAGCTGTATTGCAGTTGGTGTTGTTCTGTGGATAGACTGATTTGGATCTAAAAAAATGAATTTAAGGGATTGATGCTTAATATGCTGTTTATTGACATCTGTAAGAAATTACAAAAGCTAGAAGCTGAGGAATGTAACTACTGCTCAGCTAATTGAAATTGCATATAAAGTTTATAGTCGCAGGAATTAAATGAAGAGAAAAAAAAAGGGGGCAAAAAGAGCCCAAGCCTATGCTGTACAGCTTGAACATAAATGTCAAGGCCCGGCAGCTCCCACTTGATAAACTGCAGCGAGAAGAAAAAAAAATAAAAAATATAAAGCTGACTGCCTGCTGCTAAACCGGTGACAAAGGATGGGTGAGAGCAGTGGCTGCTGGAGCTCCTCTCTTCCGGGCTCGCTGCCTGCGGGGAGGGGTAGTCGTCGCCGCCTGGCCCGTCCCCTACTGGGCTGCTTTGTTGTACTTAACACAGAGCACTCGTATTTCCCCTTAGATATACACCTCTTGACCCGGGTTCAGAAGTAGGGATACGGCAGTTAGTGTCGTTATTTATAGGTCAGTCAGCAAATGATATTCGGAGGAAGTTAAAGAAACTGAAAGCAACAGAAAGTCGGAATTTGGAAACGTTGTTAGATGAAGCCTGGAGAGTATTTAGTAACAGGGAAGAAGACGACCGTCGGAAGGATAGGCATATGATAGTAAGTAGCAGCACTACAAGAGAGTAGGGAACTGAGAACTGGAAGGGCTGGAAGGTTCCGAAAGCCTTTAGAAAGAGATGGGCGTGCATGGTGTGGGAAAAAAGGACATTGGCAAAATGAATGTCAAGAAAGGCGCAGAGGAAGTAGGCAGAGGGAAAATTGGACAGTAGCAAATGTTGAAAGGGACCGACAGGGACCTGGGGAATCTACCCTAGCAGATACACTGGTTATAATGAAGCTAGGGAAAGAACAAAAACAAGTGGAATTTTTGGTAGATATGGGAGCAACATTCTCAGTTCTCAATCAAGCATTAATGCAAATAAGTAATGACTACATAGTAGTAAAGGGAGCCACTGGCCAAAGTGAAAGAGTATATTTTTGTGAACCTTTGAAATACAGATTGAGTAAACAGGTAGCCATTCACAAATTTCTATATATGCCTAATTCCCCGAAACCTCTTTTGGGGAGAGATCTATTGGAACAAATGGGCGCAGTAATAAGATTCAAAAAAGGGGAAATTACTGTGGAGGTAAATGATCAGCAATATGTGCAAATAATGAGCCTGCTTTTAGTAACTGTTCCCACAGAGGGTAAAATTAATGAAGAGGTTGTGAACTGAGTGTACCCCAGAGTGTGGGCCACTGATGCACCTGGAAGAGCCAAAAATGCCCCACCAATCGAGGTAAAAATCCAAGAAGTATGGCAACTGGTAAGGATCAAACAATACCCTTTGAAAAAAGAGGTCAGGGAAGGAATACGCCCAGTAGTCGAGAAATTCTTGCAAATAGGGTTATTAAAGGAATGTGAGTTCAGTTATAACACCCCTATATTGCCTGTCCGCAAACTGGACGGGTCATATTGGGTGGTTCAGGACTTAAGAGCTATAAACAAAATAACTGAGGACCTCTACCTAGTGGTGGCAAACCCATACACCCTTTTGACAGTATTAATGCCTGATTTGACTTGGTTTACTGTTCTAGATTTAAAAGATGCCTTCTTTTGCCTCCCTCTCCATGAAGCCAGCCAGATAATATTTGCATTTGAATGGGAGAACCCTAAAAGTGGACATAAAACCCAGCTCACATGGACAGTGCTGCCACAAGGATTTAAGAACAGCCTGACAATATTTGGAAATCAGCTTGCTGAAGATCTTGAATCTTGGGAAGCCCTGTCTGATGAGGGACAGATGCTACAATATGTGGATGACATTTTCATCGCTACTAGAACAGAGGAGATGGTGCATGACCTGGACCCCACAGACCAGAAACACCTTTAATGGAATAAAGAAGCTACATGAGCCTTTGAAGAACTTAAAAAGGCTTTGATGTCAGCCCCTGCTCTAGGACTCCCAGATCTTCTTTCCTCAGTGGTAATGTTGGAGAACCAGTTCATCATGACTGCCTGGAGACCATCGAAGCAACATACTCCAGTCAAACAGATCTAAAAAACAGATCTGTGGAAAAGGCTGAAAACTGGTTTACGGATGGAAGCAGCTATGTCCTGAATGGCAAAAGGCATGCTGGTTATGCCATAACTACTAGTCGCAAAGTGATAGAATCTGGACCTTTGTCTAAAAATACTTCTGCACAAAAGGCAGAAATAATCGCCTTTATTCGTGCTCTGGAACTAGCTCAAGGTAAAACTGTTAACATCTATACTGACTCCAAGTATGCTTTTGGAGTTGTGCATGCGCATGGAGCAATTCGGAAAGAAAGGGGACTCTTGAACTCTCAAGGCAAACATATCAAACATGTGGAAGAGATATTGAAACTATTGGAAGCAGTTCAACTTCCTAAGAAAGCGGCAATCATACATATTAAGGCACATCAGAAAGTGAGCTCGGAATTGGAGAAAGGAAATAAACTGGCGGACAGAGGCGCAAAACAAGTAGCTAAACAAAAGGTAAAAATAGAAAGTTCCCTAGTCCCCGATGGGCAGGTCTCTTTAGAAGGTAAGCCAGAGGATACTAAAGAGGATCAGAAACTCATTGTAGATTTAGAAGGATCATATAATAAGGAAGGGTGGGCTCACACCCCACGAGGAAAACTTATCATCCCCTCTCATCTAGTTTGGCCTTTAGTAAAGGAAGAACATAAGAAGGGACATTGGGGAGCAGAAGCACTATACAAACATTTGATCAGGGAAATAAGAAATAGAAATTTGTATACCACTGTAAGACAGGTGACACAGCAGTATGATCTTTGCCTCCAGACTAATCCCAAAAATATGCCCAAGCTAGAAATGGGTCAAATTGGGAAAGAGAATGGGCCTGGGCAACAATGGTAAATTGATTTTTCGGAACTCCCAAGAAAAGGGAGGTACTGATATTTGTTAGTATTAACTAATACTTTTTCAGGTTGGCCAGAAGCATTCCCCACCAGGACAGCAAAAGCTTGGGAGGTGACAAGAAATAATACCAAGGTTTGGAGTTCCAGCTGTTATATCCTATGATAGAGGACCACATTTTATTTATGTGTATGTGAAGTCTCTTGCAGAGAACTTTGGAGCCACAATGGGAAGTTCCATTTCAAGTCCTCCTGACATCCTTCACCGCTATTAAGATTAAAGAACAGAACACCTGGATTCATCATTCTAGAGTGAAGAAAGCCTGCAAAACACCATGGAGGGTAACACGGGTGCAACCTGGAAAATTATATTTTTCACGATCACCTTTTGGTACTTAAGGTCCTTCTGGGTGACCAGCCTGGGTGGTGTTTACCGCATTGGCGAGAAGAAACCCAAAAGAAAAGTGCTACGACTGCAGTGAGCGGGGTCACCATGCCAAAGAATGCGAGCTCCCGCTGCAGCCCAAAAAATGCCATTTCTGTCGGAGCACCAGCCACCTGGTTGTCAGCTGCCCCAAAAGAACTCAGCAGTGCAGCATTTGATTTGAATTTGTTGTGGGTTTTTTTTTTTTTTTGAGAGAGAGAAAGTCTTCTTGTGTATAAGTAGCATCCTTACTTGTGGTCAGAGAAAATGTTAGATAGGGAATAATTATGTTAGTCATAGTAAAAGAATTTACTAACCTTCTTGAAAAGGGGGGATTGATAGAGGGAACTAACACGTAAGGGTTAACCACCTCAAAAGATCATCTAGTCCAATCCTCCTGCTGGAGCAGGAACACCTAGATGAGGTTACACAGGAAGGCATCCAGGCGGGCTTCGAATGTCTCCAGAGGAGGAGACTCCATAACCTCCCAGGGCAGCCTATTCCAGTGTTCTGTCACCCTCACTGAGAAGAAGTTTCTTCTCAAATTTAAGTGGAACCTCTTGTGTTCCAGTTTGAACCCATTACCCCTTGTCCTACCATTGGTTGTCACTGAGAAGAGCCTGGCTGCATTCTTGTGACGCTCACCCTTTATATATTTGTAAACATTAATAAGGTCACCCCTCAGTCTCCTCTTCTCCAAGCTAAAGAGACCCAGCTCCCTCAGCCTTTCCTCATAAGGGAGATGCTCCACTCCCTTCATAATCTTTGTTGTCCTGCGCTGGACTCTCTCCAGCAGTTCCCTGTCCTTCTTGAGAGGGGCCCAGAATTGGACACAATACTCCAGATGTGGTCTCACCAGGGCAGAGTAGAGGGGAAGGAGAACTTCTCTCGACCTGCTAACCACCCCCCTTCTAATACACCCCAGGATGCCATTGGCCTTCTTGGCCACAAGGGCACAGTGCTGGCTCATGGTCATCCTGCTGTCCACCAGGACCCCCAGGTCCCTTTCCCCTACACTGCTCTCTAATAGGTCATTCCCCAACTTATACTGGAACCTGAGATTGTTCCTACCCAGATGCAAGACCTTGTTATATTTCATTAAATTTATCCCTGCCCAACTCTCCAGCCTGTCGAGGTCTCGCTGGATGGCAGCACAGCCTTCTGGTGTGTCAGCCACTCCTCCCAGCTTGGTGTCATCAGCAAACTTGCTGATAGTACACTCTATTCCCTCATCCAAATCATTGATGAATATATTGAATAATACCGGCCCCAGTAGTGACCCTTGCGGAACTCCACTAGAAATTATGTTAAAAAACCAGAGCCTCATTTAAGAAAGCAAACTCTGCAAAGATAAGAAGTTTTGCAGCACCCAGCTGTATCCTTGAGAAGACAAGATAACGAAGATCTTCAGCAAAGTACACCAGACCAGTTCTAACCAACTCAGCAGTTTGGGTCCTGGCCAACTCAGCATACTAAGCCAAAAGTAAAAAGTTCAAAGTGACGAAGCTGAGAAGCCTTTATCCAAAGACCCCTTTTTCAGGACCACCAGGTGGCACCGCGCAAGCGCAACAAGGAGGGGCCAAGGAGGAGACTATGGAAATGATTTCCTGGAACTCATTTTAATAAGAACCACCTTCTCAGAGAAAGGTTATGAATATGTACAGGCATTCCTGGGGTTACCATATGTAACACCTTGATGTATTTAAACACACCTCCTATCGTTAGAAGGCGCACGAGATTAGAGGAAAGATCCCTCTCGTGCCTGGCGCCGAATAAACATACCTTCTTTATAACCTTGCAGGCTGTAAAGTTTTTTCTGCACGTCAGTAGAGGCAAACTTTCAGGTGAGGCCTGATAACCATATGCAGAAGAGACTTTCAAGAAACAAAATTCTCAGAAAAAAAAAAATAATGGAGCAGAATAGCAGGAGGGCTGGCTCAAGCTGGGTACCCTCACAGAGGTCCAACCCGACCATAGAAAACCATATCTCTACAGACCATTCATACCATGACTCAGTCCTATAGCAATATTCCACTTTGGGGTCATCTTGCTTCTCACTGGATCCTTTTCACTGATCTCTTATGTGTCTTTGTTTTGTTTAGCTGTAGACATTGTTTATAGTCCATAGCCTTGCAAGTACTGTTTTGTCTGAATAAATCCTTTTCTTCTCAGTGAAGTGCAAAAGAGGCCTTATCTTGCAAGTGTTCAGTATAGTTTGTAGTTGCTTTTGGTAAATATGAGCAGAACTTTACAGCTTAATGTCGTGAGACGATGTGGAGAATGCAAAATTGCCGGCAGGACCTCTTTGAGCACCACGGGCGGGCCGTCGAGAGTAATGAATCTAATTCAATATGAATTTAACATCAATACCCTTTAATGAACTCTTAACAACACTGAATATCAATGTCCGCCAGACCACGTTTTTCCAATCCTTATATACTCTATACCCAAAGGCCATGCGGCTAGCACAGGCTATGATTGGTTACACTTGCAGTCATTCTTCCCCCTCCACGATGGTGATTAGCTGCAGGGCACTGTCCACAAACTTTTCATGCACAGCGAGGATGGCCCCTCCTGCAGCCTGGCTCGAGGGCAGACCAGCTTCTGTTTACGTCCGTATGGTCCTAGTGCATCTCAGTCACCCCAAGCCCTGGCTTGTTCACAGCATACAGCCCAAAATTCTCCACAGCTTAAGATTTAAGCAAATCCAGCTTACTAAGTAACATGAAACAGAGAATATATTAAAAATCATACAACCTTATACTTCTAGATTATATTTAGTATGCATTTACTTAAGCTAAATGATTGACATGAAACTTTAATTGGGCTCATCCACTGACCTGTGAGTAGTGAGCATCCACCATCAAGAGAGCTACAGAGATTGTCGCTGGATCGATGGACCCTTGTAGTGGTGAAATATTACCTTTCTTCTGATATCTTAATCTATCTCTCTTTTTTCTCTCTTTCATACTTTATTCTGAGCACACAAGATTAATATTGTTGTGAGTTTTGTTGTTGAAGTCTTGTTAAGTTTTATGACATAGTTATAAACTTTTGCCAAGACAATATTTGCTGTAATTCCACTGAGTTTTAAGTAAACTCATGATTTTATTTGAACCTCTTGAGTAATTGTCATTACTCCGGTTACCGCACAGAATATTTAAAAGTTAACTCTACCCCACTGAGTGGGACAGTGTGGACAGGTTTTGATAGCTTAAGATTTGTTGCTGAGTTAGTCAGGCTCAAAGGAACTCAAGGCCACTTCGAGAAGCTGAGTGCAGTCTGCTGTGAGAAAGAGGGGCGTTCCTCAATCACCGGGGTCCTGGCGTGACGTGAATCATCGGACGTATCATCAGTGAGACTCCAGAGCACGGACAGCCCACGATACTCATTGAACGAATCCATGCTTGGAGCGTGGACGTGTGATTAGAATATAGTTACGTATATAAGGAGACTTGTTTCTGTAATAAATGGCTTAGTGTGATTCACATTGAATCGACTTGTTTTGCTGAGTCCTTATCTCGCTCTACATCTGGTGACCCCGACGTGATACTCTGAACGGCGTACCACTGAAGTTGGGGAAAAGCCTAGAGTGGCCCAGCCGGAGGCAGATCAGCTGGGCTGAAAACCGGGCGGAGGCGTACGGATGTTCCGCATTTTGTTGAAGAAGTCACCGTAAATGGTGAGCGGCTGGGAGCGGGAGGAGGGAAGAGTGAAGTTATGGGGCAAAATATATCCTCTGAGGAAGAAGCCGTAGTTAAACTCTTCCTGCCTATTCTCTCTATGAGAGGACTTAAATAAGAAGAAAGTAACATATGTAGACTATTAATTTGGTATAGAATTAATGGCTACCCGGGAGAACACGAGAAGGCTTTTAAACGTCAACTTTGGGACGATAAAGGGCAGAAATTATGGAATAAGGTCAGCAATGGAGATGATAAAGAAACTATATCACTAGCGACTAAATGGAAGCTTAAAATTTCTACCTTAAAAGACTTTAAGGCTGAGCGGGCTACCGTTGCCAGAATTTTTCCAGCGTTGCAGCCTGATAACAAACCTAAAAATGACTGTGAAGTTTACCTGGATCGTGTCTTTTGACCCCCTCCCCACTCCATCCCCTGTTGTGCCGGCGGCACTGATTCAGCAGTCTGTGGCAGGGGGAGGAAAATTACCGAGTGGATGGCCTCCCATACCATCACACGACCCTAAAGAGACCAAGCAGTCCAAGGAACTGGAGTCAGATAATTTGTCAAAAGAACTGTTGGAAGCTGAGAATGCTAAAGTCGTAAATCTGAAATCCTGAGACAGTCAACAGATCTTGCATATCAAGCTGTGATAAAGGTGCCTGAATCCAACAAAGCAGCCAAATCATTTGCAACTATTAATCAGGGTCCCAATGAGAATTACATGCAATTTATTGACCATCTTCAAGACGCCATCAGTAAGCAGGCCGAAAACTTAGAAGCTAAGGAAGCACTAGTGTTGAGATTAGCAGTAGAGAATGCTAATGTTTGCTATCAACGTGTTATTTGCGAGTTTTACAGTACATATTATGTGCTCCTGTTTATTGCCTCTCTGAAAATCAAGCAGCTTGTCAGGAATGTGAGTTAATTGTTTTCAAGCAGACCTGTGCGTTCCTCCCTCCTCTCCCCTCCGCCCCCCCCCCCCCTTCTCAAGGTTTTTACTTGCAAGATGGGGTCAGGAATAATTGTTTTCAGTTGTGTTCCTAAAAAATCAGTATTGGTAGGTGTTTTAAAACTTAGGAAAGCACTCGGAATTATAAGGAAGGAAGATCTTGTAAAATATTGTAATTAATGGTGGCTGCGGTATAACTTAAATGATTGGGAAAAGTGTCCGGAAAATAGAATCTTGTTGCAATTAATGTTGTTTTTGAGGCCAGAAGATCAGGACAAAATAAATCCCTACAAGAGATCATTAAATCATTTCAGACAGTGTTACAGGCGGGGTGCTTTGAACTTCAACAAGCTGAGAGAGAATTCACTGATAACACACAGGTCACAGAAAACTTGTTAAAGTCTGCAAGATGCTTTCCTTATTAACCTGTTTTCTTTGTGGGTATCTGTTTAAGTATGTTGCAATTTTGGTAGGTGTGTGCTATATGGTACGATAAGTTCACAGTCTGTTAAATCATGAGAATCCGTTGATTCAAAATGTGCATTTTGTGATAATTCAGAAGATCATGAGTAATTTAGTTCTTTACTGCGTGAATGTGATGGTAAAATTTTGCGTGTAGTGGCTGTTGTTTTTCTCTTTAACATGCTAGCTTTATTCCAGCGTTCAGACTTGCGCAACTCTGTGACAGGCTGTCTCTCATGTCGGTGCACTAAATTTGGCTTTTCCGTATGCACACCATGTAAAGAATCCTGGTTTTGGAATAACAGCTGTAGCGCACCAGATGAGACACTAAAAAAAAAAAAAAAAAAAAAAGGGCCTTGCCCAGTTCAGCTCACTGCGGGGGGGGGCGGTACCGATCTGGGGGTCCAGCGCACACTGATCACTGATTTTTTGTCAGGGAGACCCAGAGGTACCTCCAACTGGCTAAGCAGTAAGCGGCCCAAAGGTGCAATGCAAAAATTGAGATATTGTCTTAAATTAGTGTGACTGTGATCCATCTGTCCATCTGCATATTTGAACTGGGTATTTGGTTTTCACATCTGAGCTCAGTATTTTAGTTTGCATATTCATATTTGGTACCAAAAGAATCTTGTTTGGGGAGATAATTACAAGATGGGAACCAGTTCCACTGCTAAAATTCCACCTTGCTCCCGCTTAGGATGCATCCTTACACATTAGAGTAATTGCTTATATTGTTAGAAAAGCATTTAAATTATTAAAATGCTATGATAGATGTGAATTTAGAAGAGGTTGTATTTAAAAGTTGCTAGAATATTAACTGCTTTGGATCTAGGAAAATAGAATAATGGATTTATGTTTATTATACTGGTTTATACTGGTTTTTGACATCTCTAAATTGTAAAAGGTAAATGGAGCTAAGGAATGTAACTATTTCTGAGCTACTTGAAATTGCATATAAAGTGTATTATGGCTGGAATGAAATGGGAAAACAAAAGACCAAAACATCCCAGGCCTGTGTGCAGCTCACTGTAACAGAAGTTTCCCAGAGACTCCCACTTCGTATCACTTCGTATCAGCCAGCTGCGTGACCTTGGTTATATCTGAACTGCAGTAAGAAGAGAAAGAAAAAAAAAAAAAAAAGGAAAAACCTGGCTGCCTGCTTTTGAAGCAGTGAAATGGGGGGTTCTCTCTCCCCCCCACTGCAGCGCTGTAATACTGAATGGAGCAGTCCAAGGGTGAAGTTTAAAGGCATCCTTAGCAGACCCATAGTTCTAATGAAACTGGAAAATTAAACCAAAAATTTGTTGACTTATTATGTGGTAATTAGTTGTAAGAGACTTCTTAGTAAATTCACCATGCTAGTTTTTGAGGTCATGGGAGAGAACGAAAGAAAGGCCATTTTCTGAGATGAAATGCCAAATTTGGAACAAAGTTTTAATACATGAATTCTTATAGTTGCCAGAAAGTCCTATACCTCTCTTAGGTTAGGATTTGTTAAGTAAATTGTAAGCTCAAATAACGTTTTCTGAGAATTCTCTTTAGTTGCATGGCCTACAAGAAGCTGCTGGGATGCTGCAGATCTGCTTGCTGCAAGTGAGAAATCTCCAAGGAAATTTCAAATGCTGTATTTCCACTAGTTTAACAGCCAATGTTACGATAAAGCAAATTCTACACTGATAGATCTGAAACAGGACTTCGATCCGGTAAGGGAAAACAATATCCAATAAATATGACAGCCAAAATGGAGTTAGAAACTTTGAGGAATAAATTTATGACAACCTTACAGGCTGGCTGCATTCGATTGGACTTGCAGATTTGTCTATAGCAACAACACAGAAACAACCTGTGGCTATGGTGGGACAGTATGATGAGATTGCTAGCAAACTGATATACCGACTGTTATATACCAATTGTCACTCTGATCAAGAAAATGCAGGGAATGAATTTAAGTCTTAATAGGCCATGATTCTTTTGTCATATATGTACCATTTGTGAAATTTAATTCTGTTTTTTTTTTTATTTGTAATCTATGTCTTTATAAATTGCACTAGCTGGTTTTCTTAACAGCACAGCTTTTGGCATGCCTAAATGTAAATTGCTGCAGAACCTGCAAGCCTTTAACATCAGGTCATAGGCCATACTTGTATTTGGTCTGATCCTACATACTTGCAAAGTTTTTGTTGATGGTTCTGGGAAGTCTCATAAAGCTGTAGTGGTTTGGTGTGGAGATAACAATTGTCGTCATTCTGTAAAAATTATTGAAGGTTCAACCTAATTAGCAGAACTTGGCACAGCTTTACATTACTTAGAGTTTTTTAAGGAGGAACCTCTAAATTTGATTTGTGATTTTGTGTACGTAGTCAAGATCCAACGCACATATCTGGTTCTGAACTTTGTTTGGTTGGTTGGTTGGTTGGTTTTTTTTTTAAAAAAAAGGGGGGGAAGTAGGGGAAGCACCACAAAACCAATTGTCAAAAGCATTGTATGTGATGAAATACTTTGCAAGTATGACCCAAAACCATGCTAAATCAGAAAGAACCTACATTAGTTATGGTCAAATCACTAGTCAATTAAAAAGGCCACATCAGTTGATAACCTGGGGGAAAGGTTATGTTTGTGTCATTACAGGCCGAGGATTCAAGTGGATTCAACAAAGATTCAACGGATGCAGATGGACAGGAGGGAGATAAGTTGTGAGGACTGTTTCAGATGTAAACCATGGATCCTAATTCAGTGTTACAGATGCTCACAGACCTGGTGGTCTAGAAGCCTATTAGCAAGCAGGTGGTGTACCTTCTGTGGAGAATGGCAATTTGAACAATCAGCAGGAGATCCAAAAGGGTGATATTATGATTAGATAGTCAATGCATAGATAAGGTAAAATTATGAGATATCTCTACCATAGTAATCTAAGTTCAGCAACTGATAAAGTTTTAGAAGGGATATTAAGGTTAAGCTATTGATCTTTTAAATTGGTTGAGATAACTTTTAAGATATTAATTCAATTATTAGTATATACTGATGGTATTAAGTATGTTACCCTATAAACTGCGCAGTTATAAATCTTTTAGGAATTTAAGAGAATATATTGTATCAACTTGTCTGGTTATTTTGAATCTATTAAAATAGTGTGTTAATAAGGTTGTCATGATAGAATTAAGGTTTTAAGAATAGGTAGGTAGTTGTTTGATCTTATTAAGTAAGGTTTAACTGCATTATATGTAATTGTAATTATGTTGTTAATCACGCGTTCTATGTTGCAGTATATTTCAAAAATGATGCACCGTGCGGTTTAAGGGGCCTGACTAATTCAGGAAAAGAAAGGGGGAAGTGGGGACGGGTTTTGAATAGATTAAGATCTGTTGCTGAATTAGTGAGGCTCAAAGGAACTCAAGGCCACTTCGAGAAGCTGAGTGCAGTCTGCTGTGAGAAAGAGGGGCGTTCCTCAATCACCGGGGTCCTGGCGTGACGTGAATCATCGGACGTATCATCAGCGAGACTCCAGCGCATGGACAGCCCACGATACTCATTTAACGAATCCATGCTTGGAGCGTGGACGCGTGATTAGAATATAGTTACGTATATAAGGAGACTTGTTTCTGTAATAAATGGCTTAGCGTGATTCACATTGAATTGACTTGTTTTGCTTAGTCCTTATCTCGCTCTACAGGACAGGACAGCTTCCATCATTGAGCAGCTCTACCAGCACTCTTGCAGCTACTCTGGAGCAGCCAAAACCTCCCACTATCCCAAGACAAAGCATTTAACGAGACAAGTCTGCAGCTTCCCTGCTCAGGCTCTGTAAGTAAGAGCAGCCAGGAAAGTGGCTGTCCTGGTGGCACTCCTGCAATGCCGATGTGCTGGAGGAGGTGTGGGGCAAGACCAGTTCCCACACCATGAAGAATTTGGGTAGCAAGTTACATTGCACCACACAGACACCCTCCTCCCGCTGGGGAAAGCAGCCCCAGAACTCACAACAGAGGAGGCAAATGAGCACCAAAACCTTGTCTTCCTCAACAGTGAGTGACCCTAGACACAGGGGCAGAATGCCACAGGAAAATGTGACAGACCAAACGCGCAGCTTCCATCCTGGCAGCCCCTTGCCCCAACTCACCCAACCACCCAAATTCCCATAGACATGCATAAGGGTTCTACCTCATGCAAACCCTTTCCCTAGGAAAAAGAGGGGAGGATGGGGAAGCCTGTGCCAGTACCTCTGCATGCCCTGTGTCACCCATGAGGCACACAGCAGCCACAACAGGGCAGGATGTGCTCTGGTGCAGGACATGTTGGAATGCTCTGAGTCTCCCACAACTGGGGGTGTCCCTGGTGTACAGACCTGGAGGGAGCAAAGCCCTCCTGGGGCAGGTTCTGAGGATATGACAGTGCTTTACACACCATCACTCTTCTCCAGAACTGCCTGCAAAGCCCGGGCTCCCAGCACGTTGCTAGAGCTGGCCTCAGAGACACCCCAGAACTTTTTCTCAGACGCCCCTGACCATGCACCTTGGCTATCATCAGCCAAGCAACCAGCTCCAGGCAAAAGGGACACAGGACTTAGATATACTCCAAGGAGAGAAATGCAGCCCATAAGGATTATGCCCCTACCCTGACTGGCACAACAGGTAATTCATGGGGGCTCCTCCTCTGACTTGTCCTTACCAGGATGCTCACCACAGTGCTGGTGCAGATGGGTTGTTGTCCCACCTGGGGTGTGACAGGCTTGGGGCAAGGAGGTGCATGCACCCAGCAGCAAGGGGCAGCACCAACACCCACCACCATCAGCTCCCCAGGGTGCAAAGACATGGAGGATTTAGCAGGTACAGTCCAACCCCAATATGGTCTCTGTCCCTCAGTGGGGCAAAAGCCTGCCAGCCCAGCCAGGATACAGGAGGGGCTTGGCAGGCACTGGTCCGGTCCCCATCCCTGCTGCTAACAATGGCTCTTGACAACCACTTGCTATTAATAGGAGTGGATTCCAGCTCGGGGGTGAGAAAGGAAAAGGCACACTTTCCGAGGCCCAGATGTCGTACATGAGGCCCTGTCGCAGATGAGTAATTTAGGGTTCTGCTTGCCACAGAACACTGTTTAGATCACTCAAAGAAAAGTGCAACTTAACAGAATTTGATGGCAAGGTTCACTCTATTACTTACTGGATGGAGGAAATATGCCAAGCAGAATCGGGAGAGAGATGCTTTAGAGTGATTTCTATGGGAACAGGAGATATGAAAGGGTAGAGAGAGGCCCTCCCATTGAGTCACAAGGTTCAGAATGGACTGCCTTGCTTTCTAAATTCTCTCTAAGAGAGGAGCTTCGGTGCAGCTGGATCCAAACTTAGTCTCAGACTTGATCAACAGTTTGAGTCTGAGAGACAGAGAGTAAGGGAAAACAGGTAAGGGATTATATGTATTTATGGCCAAAGAGTTATATGTGCACATCTGATTCTTTATATCACTTGGCTAGGATTTCAAAGTGTCATTATTCTGCATCTCAACCTGCTTACCTCCCCTCCAGGGGCCTGGTGTCAGGTTGCTCCAAAGTCTGGATCCTAGGTCTCTCGAAGCAAGCTCTCAGGCATCAGGGTTCATAGAAATAAATAATTTAATGGAGTAGTATAGCAGGAGGGTTGACTTGAAACGGGTGCCTTTGCAGAGGTCCCACCTGTCAGAGACTGAAAAGAACATTTCTCAAACATTATGGCAAAACCAGTTCGTCCAGACGCAGGAGACAGGACATTGTCAGAGACTGAAAAGGATCATGCCTCAAATATTGTGGCCTAGTAGCAAGAGATTATACATTCAGGATAAGGTGAATTGTGATTTACATACCAACAACAAGCTAAGGAGTCACAGACAAAGGCCAGCTGGTTGATAGTGGGAGGTGGGGGATGTGCCAGAGGGCACATAGCTCCATCTTCTGATAGGCCCAGCATGGCACAAAGGGAAAAGCTGAGTCCCTTCAAGATGGCCTAAGACTTGTCTATCTTTCACAATAACATGTCTGCAAAAGACCAAAAAATTACACAAGCAGGCAACCCAGAAGGCTATAAAGAGCCTCACCTATACCAGCACTGGCAGGGAACCCATGAAATTAAGAAACAAACTTAACAGCAAAGTCAATTATACTGTTAAGCAGGCATTATTTATTTTATCAGCCCTGGGGATCGCAAGAAGTGCAACAATTCC
Source organism: Nesoenas mayeri (assembly GCF_963082525.1). Taxonomy (NCBI): domain Eukaryota; kingdom Metazoa; phylum Chordata; class Aves; order Columbiformes; family Columbidae; genus Nesoenas; species Nesoenas mayeri. The sequence continues at coordinate 14,341,640 of NC_137553.1, forward strand.
ACCAGATATCCTAAATAATAAAGAGCAATCATAGATGCCCCAGTCTAGGAAAGAATTACAACAGCTAATGGGAATTTTAGGATATTGGAGAAAGCATGTGCCTGGATGTGCCAGTGTACCTAAAAATTTCACTCCTTTACTTGGTCCTTGACATTTTCCAGATGGAATCTCAATATTTGTTTAGTGTAGAGCTTGCCAAACTGTTGCTTCCCTCACTTTTTCAAGAGTAGTCCCTCTGATTAAAATATCATTAATATATTGGTACAGTTTTACATTGTGAGGAAGTGGAATTGTCTGTAAAAGTTCAGCAACTGTGGCATGAGCAACTGTAGATGAATGTTTATATCCCCGTGGGAGTCTGTTAAAGGTGTACTGTATGCCTTCCCAAGTAAAAGCAAAATTCTCTTTATCCTCTTGCTGCAAAGACAGGAAAGATGGCATCTCGGAGATGTGAGGCGCAGAAATGACCTTACAACCCTTGAGGTTGTAAGGAAGGTATGCAATTACGATGTCAGACACACAGGGAATAAATTCACCCAAAATGTGTGTATTTTACAGTAGTTGTGAGCTTGGTTAAACGCAGTCAAGTGTTACATATTCATGAAAGTTTTAGGAATGCCTATAAATATTCATAACCTGTCCCCGAGAAGGCGGTTCTTATTACAATGAGTTCCGGGAGACCATTTCCATAGTCTCCACCTCTGGCTCCTCCTGGTTGCAGCTGCGCAGTGATCGTGAACCCGGGTCCTCTTTCTCTGTACACGGTCACCTTTGGTCCAGTGTGATGAGTGGGTTAGGTCTCAGACTGCTGAGTTTGTTAAAACTGGCATATCTCCTGTCCTGTGCCCAAGTTTCTGTTATCTAGTTCACCCAAGGATGCACCAAGGATGCACCCAAGGAATATTATCTTTGCAAGGCGTCCATGAAGTCCCGTTTCTTGTACAATAAGTTACACAGAGCTAAGCAAGGCTAGGCAATAGTGGTGTGGGCTAAAGGGTTAGCTCTCTAAATGTCTTTAGTGATGTGGGGTAGGGTTAGTTCTTAAAGTGTCAAGTGTTAGTTCTTTAAGTGTTAATTAGTTAATTGTCAGTTCCCTGTATCAGATGCTGTTACAACACTCCAGAGTTGTAGGAAACAATTACCTTGAAAATATAATAGACCCAGGCAGGATCTCTCAGCAAAGCATATTTTAATAATGATTTTGCAAGACTGGGTGTCCTACGTAAAGGTAGGCACAGCTAATAGGGCAAAAAGCCCCTGCTTATAACCCAGCCACAATTTCCCTCCCCTGTTCCCCGTTGGTTGGGTACTTTAGGGTTTACAGACTACCCGACGCGTGCCTCAGTTTATGTATTTTATTCATTTAATTCTAACAATAACCTTCCCCTTATCAATCTGTTTAAAATATGGGTTCCTGGTTCTTTGGTTACTCTTCCCCATAAATTAACTTGTAAATACAAGTATCAGTATGTATTCTGGGATTAGTTCAAAGAGACGTTGTTTTACATTAAGGATTCATAGTCTGGTGTCTCTCAGTCCTTCCCCTCTGCTGGGGTCAGGTGCCAGGTCCCCAGTTTTGTAAAAACAACAGTCCTTCATTAAATGTTCCTTACAATTTTACTCCTCTCCTTCTTTTTACTTTTTTTGGTTTTGCATTATCTTATGATACAGTCTAGTAGGTGGCTTCAAGCCTAGACAACATGATCTCACATTTTTCTTCAGGAGTTATGCATCCAGTATTGTTTCTTTCTTCTTGTTCTTTTAGCAGCATTGTTTTATCAGAGTACAGCAGTGGCCCTAAAGGCATTTGCTTTGACAGAGCTATCTCAATAAGGTGTTAAACAAGTCCTCGGACACATGGAATGATGCAGCATCCTATTGCAGTTAGCACACCTGCTACTACGATTAAAGAAGTAAAAATAGATGCTAGCATTTCTTTCCACTTTCCAAACCAAGATTCTAACCATCCCGTGAGTGAATCTCTGAATTCTCAGCCAATTCTTCTGCTAAAGTTGCAAGCCCTTGCAATGCTCTGGTTATAGTGCCATCAGGGGCAGTATTGTTTGGGATAAAGGTACAACACCTATCTCCTAACATTACACACGCACCATCTTTTTCTGCCAACATCATATCTAGGACCATCCTATTTTCCCATGCCATACTAGTAGCATCTAATTGTTCAGTGATTCCTTTAACTGCTTGTCTAGTATAATTTATAAATAGTTGTTGGTTATAATAAATGAAATTTATCCAGTCTACATTCTTGTTTATAGTTATCCACCAAAAGAAAAAGGATTCAAAACCCGCAGTTACTTGATTTCTTGCTTTGTGTTCATTGGGGTCCCCAATCGAATCGAGATAAACTCTGTCATCAAAGGAAAACCCTAAAGCCCTTTTCCATTGCCCTGATGGCTTGTGGTGTTCAAATGCCAGAGTAAAAGGAATTGCCAATTGAACAATGGCACAGGTACCTTCCCAGTGGAGGGATAAAGTGGAATGAAGCATTCTCTTCCCACAGTACCACTGAAGACCTGCTCATGGAATATTTAAAGAGGTATAATTGCTTTCATGAGGACCAACTTCACATGTCTCTACACACCTACTCATGTTTCCTAGGAACCTGGTATCATTCCTGCCGTGTCGTGAGAGACAGGCAGTATGATTTCCAATTATTCCTGAAAATGCTGGGGAAATTTTGATATTTTTTCCCTGTAAGGATGGAAATAGTAGGGAGAGAGTATGACACAACTTATTTCCCCACACCGTAGAGTCTTGGTATAAGGCTAAGATGCACTCCATCCCCTGCCGATCTCTACTCCATCCCAGAGAGAAGGGTACCACCTAGGCCACAGGCCTTCCTGATGCACGTGCATAACAATTGCTCTTGTTTAGGCTTTGCACTGTATATTTGATCCATTCTACCCAGGCATTTATATCTCCATACTCAGTTTCTATGTCAAAAGTTTCTCTTAAATCTGATATTTCCACAACAGTGACCACCTTAGGGTCATTTGGTGGGATCCAAGGTTCTATTAGAGGTTTCTGAGTAGGTGATTTTATTAATTTTTCATTACTATTGTTCTTTAACGCTTGTATTTTGAACCTTCCTAGGGGATCTTTTCCACTAATGTCTGCTCTTAATCCATAAACCCCACTTACTGAATCATCTACTCTCTGTATTATAACTAGCAAAGGGTTGCACTGCAGGGACTCACATCCTGGGAGAGATTGTCCTTTGGATAGGGTCATTTTTCTTTTCACCTCTATATTTTGGGGAGATAATTGTTCGTTGCTTACTGTTCATCCCCTAAACTCTGTGGTCCAGAAAACACTGTACCAGGAGGGGCAAGGAGAGACAGCAACAAAAACTATGCACTTATCTAAATCATCTTTAGAGCAGCTCAGTTCCCCTGGACACGTATTTGTTTTCATAACTCAATTTTCTTTGGCTTTGTACATCTCCGCAATTAAGGATCTGACAAGCATCTACTCAAATTGTTAGGGAACCTTCAGTTTCAGTAATGTTAACAATGAGTAATCCACTTGTAAATTCTACATAATACATGATTAATAATCCCCAAATGTTCCACTTCATTTTTGTCTCTCTAGCTTTAGTCAAAGGGGGTCGTCAGTGGTCAGTACTTGCCACTCACTGTTGTCCTTTGGAGGTTTGACTGGTCCGTTGATCTTCATATAATGAGAATTCATATAATTTCTCAGCTGTTCATACTGCTGTCTCAGTGGTCAGTAGAACTTGAGTTATTAAACTGGAGTTTAGTTTCCTTCCAGGATTTGACCAGGACCCAGTTTCTAGGCTGAAACTTGTGGGCTGCAAATTCTAATGGTGGAGTTTGTGCAAGAAGCCCTTGGTGCCTAAGAGAAGATAAAGAAGAGGACAACTGAAGGATATAGATTTTGAGAAACATATTCTTAGTTTTGAATTGTGGGGATCCATTGTTCCTGCCTAGGTATGGTAGCCTAAAGAGCATTTCATAAAGCGAAACCCCTATATCCTTGCAAGGAGCAGTTCTGATCCTCAGCAAAGCTATTAGGTAGACATTTAGTCCAGGGTAATCTGGTTTCTAATACCAATTTTGACAATTGCTTCTTTAAGGTCTGGTTCATTCTTTCTACTTTTCCAGATGAAGGGGGATGCCAGGGGGTATAAAAATCCCAAGATATCTCCAAACTGTCCATTAGTCTTTGCAGTACACTGGAGGTAAAATGTCCCCCTTGATCTGAGTCTATATTTTCCACTATTCCATACCTAAGAATAATTTATTCTAGAATCACTTTTGCTACCACTGTCACCATGGCAGTGCTCAGAGGGAAAGCTTCTACCCAGCCAGTAAGGTGATCTACCAGCACTAGGAAGTACTTAATTCAACCAACTGCAGGTAATTCCATGAAATCAACTTGAATATTTTAAAAGGGTCATAAACTTGGACTCCGCCCTCCTACAGGTTGCTTTCTAAGTGCCTTTTTATTTACCTTTTTTACAAACCACACATCTTTCATAAATTTACTTGTCTATAGTATAAATTCCAGTATATCCATATTATTGCAACACTATGTCACACATTGCTTGTGTTCCCCAATTACTTCCCTGAGGTAAAATTGCTAATACCTCCCTCATGGTTTGCTTACTTAACATTTCTCTACTATCTGGGAGTACCCATTTCCCATTCTGTTCCCTGGCTCCTAATTCTTGGAGGATTTATTTTTCATTGAAAACTGGAATTTCTTGTGGGGCCAGGACTTCAGGCATGAGATAATTTATAGTTATTACTTCAGGTTTTAAGGCTGCTTCTCAGGCCATTTCATCTACTAACCAATTTCCCCTGGCACAAAAGGAGTTTCCCCTCTGATGTCCATTAATGTGTACTACAGCTACCTCCATTGGTGACATCAGGTTACATAGCACTTGTCCAACTAGTTCTTCATGAACCAATTCTTTCCCTTTGCTATTAATTAGACCCCGTTCTTCACAAATTATCCCAAAGGTGTGCACTACAAATGTATATCTAGAATCAGTATAAATGGTACCTTCTTTTCCTTCTAACATTTGCAATGCCTGATTGAGAGCATATAGCTCAGTTATTAGGCAACCTTCCCATTTCCCTTATTTCACCACTCATACCTTCAGTGATGGCATACCCATTGTGTCTTTTCCCCTGAATTACCCTTGAAGACCCATCTATGAAGAGGTGCAGCCCTGTATGTAGGGGTATGTCTCTCAAATCAAGTCTTACTTTAGTTTGGTGTTCTATCAAGTCTAAACAATTATGCTCTAAATCCTGATCTTCATTGTCACCTCTCCATAGGAAAGCAACAGGGTTTAGATATGGTTCTGTTGTTAAGATCAAATAATCTTTTTCAATTAATATAGCTTCATACTTCAAGATTCTTGAGTCAGTTAGCCACTTTCCAGCCTTTTGGGTCAGGATTGTTTTTACTTGATGGGGGGGTGCTCACAACTAAAGTTCCTCCAAAGGTTAGCTTCCTGCTTTCTTCCACCAGAAGAGCGGTTGCTGCTACAGCTTGCACACGCTCTGGTCAACCTGGAGACACTGGGTCTAAGAGCTTAGATAAGTATGCCACTGGTTGTCGCTTCCCCCCCCACTCCTGAGTCAATACCCCTAGGGCTGCTCCCTTATCTACTGTCCCAAACAAATGAAAAGGCTTATCTAAAGCTGGCAGAGCTAGAACTGGTGCAGTTATTAAACTTTGCTTCAGTTCCTTGATCAATTTTCTCTCTTCTTCTGTTCACGTGAGGACATGGGGTTCCTCATCTAATAACTTGAGGTATAACCCTTTGGTCTTTTGCACATTTGCTTCAATCCATAGGCGACAGTATCCAGTTAATCCCCAAAATTTCCTCAATTCTTTTTTTGTTTTTGGGAGCGGTAGATCAATGATCCCCTGAATTCTTTTTTGTTTTTTTTTTTGTTTTTTTGTTTGGGTTTTTTGTTGTTGTTGTTGTTTTGTTTGTTTGTTTGTTTGTTTTTGGTTTTTGCTTGTTTTTGGGTTTTTTTTGTTTTGTTTTTTGGGTTTTTTTTTTTGTTGTTGTTTTTTGTTTTTAATGCTTTCTTTCTGTAATAAGATGTCCCAAATATTTGACCTCCTCCTCTTCATATTGGAGTTTTGCATTTGAAACTCGTAAGCCCTGTTTCCCCAGGAAGTTCAGAAGTGAATTGGTGGCTTTCTCTACCCCTGGCCTTTCTTCTCCAGAAAGTAATAGATCATCTACATATTGTAATAATAGAACTCCTGGAGGCAGTTCAAACTGTTCTAAAATTTGCTCCAGCACCTGTCCAAATAAATTAGGTGATTCAGTAAATCCCTGGGGTAAAACAGTCCACCTAAGTTATTGCTTACACCCTGTTTGGGGATCCTCCCATTCTAAAGCAAATAGATCTCTGCTATCTGGATCTAATGGAGAGGCCCAGAAAGCATCTTTAAGATCTATAATGCTAAACCATTGGTGACCATGAGGTATCTTGCTCATTAATGTATATGGGTTTGGGACAACAGGATGTTGAACTTTGAGTAATGTTTTAATTACTGGCTGAAGGCCTTTTCTTCCTTCAACGGAAATGGGATACCCTTTTTGTCTTAATACGTCATGTTCTTCCTGCACAGTTATCCTCAAGGGGGGTATATTTAAGCCTCCCCTATTGCCTTCTCTGACCCATACCAGAGGGTCTGTGTCTGTTTCATCTTTTTCTGCTAATATCTTCATGGTAATTGTCACACATTCTATATGAGATTTAATTTGTAATCCAAAATGTACAATTAAATTTCTTCCCAGTAAGTTGCTTCCTGCCTCAGGGATATATAGTAATTGCCCTTGAACATTCCTGTCTTTGAGCTTTAACACTGTAGGCTCAAAGACAGAAACTGTAAATCCTTTCCCTTCTACCCCTATAACCAACACATATTGATTGGACAACTTCAGCCCCAAGGGAATGAAGTTCAAAGAAATTCTAGCAGCACCCATATCTACTAAAAAAAACCACCACATTTTCTTCTTGTGGCCTCACCTTTATGTTTATCAAGGACTCTGGGTGGGACCTGTAATTAAAGAACCCCTGACTCCCTATTTCTAATTCTCTAAATTCATTACCCAGGATTACTTTTTCTTCTCTTTTCAATTCAGGACACTCCCTTTTGAAGTATCCCAGCCTCCCACAGCTACAGCACCCAGCTGTGGGGAACTACTGGGCAATCTCTGCCACAGTGGCCCCCTCCCTCACCATTCCATTGTCTCTCTTCTCATTCCCCACATTCCTCGTCCTCCCCTCCCCTAGTCTCTGTTCCAGTTTCCCTCTCTTTGTTGTACTATCTGTTCAATCCTTTGTTTTATTACCTGGTTTACGGTAGAGACCGTCATTTTAACCTTTAACCTAATTTTCTGATATTAAGCGAGTATTGAGTTTCCCAACAGAAAGCCCAACTAATACAGCCTCCTAGGACTTCTGCCCAGAGAAAGCTGTGCTCACACGAGCATTAATATTATCTAAAGAGAAGATTAATATTTGGAATGATTCAAAGTTGCGAGGGCAAATTATCATGGACTCCACACAATCCAACGTGAATTCAAGGGAAGCCAATTTATTACAGAAACAAGCCTCCTTATATATGCAGTTATATCCTGATCACACATCCACTCTCCGAGCATGCATTAACTGATTGGATGTTGTCTATGTTTACAAGCTGTCCATGCGCCTGAGTCTCACTGCGGATAGGTCTGTTGTTTTCAGCTTTCCAAGGTGGCCTTGAAATTCCTTTGGCCCTGGCTAGTTCAATAACAAATCTCTATCTAATAGAAACCCATCCACACATGAACTTCAAGAAAATCCCTCAAATCTCCCACACAAAGTATGTTTCTGGAGTGGTGCATGTCCATGGAGCCATTTGAAAAGAACAAAGTTTATTAACAGCACAAGGAAAACAGATTAAACATGATACTCCAATTGTTGGAAGCTGTGCTGTTACTAGACAAGTTGCCATCATGCATTTCTAGGAGCATCAAAAGGGAAACACTAATCAGGAAACTGGAAATAAATTGGCAGATTACAGATTATACTGTTAGACAAGCTTCTAAAAAGACAGAGACAGATATAAAAGTAATGTCGCTGATCCCAGATAGCTGTCTCCTTGAACCAACATCAGTAAAATCTACCTTGCAGTATGTTATGGGAAATTGTATAAGAATATAACAAAACTAATTGGGGAGATGATGCTCTATACCAAGATGTGATTAAAAGGTAAGAGTAAATTTATATACTATTTAGAAACAAGTGACCTAGCAATATGAAATATGCCTGGAAAACAAACTTAATACTGTAAATAGAGTACCAATAAGAACAATTGGAAAAGAGAAGTGTACTAAGGCAATATTGACAAATACATAAGTGCTCCAAAGACTGGATGCTCTTGCATTGCTTATATTCACATAATTATTACATATGCATCACAATTTTTGAAAATTTTGACATACATCTATACTAAGAAATAATTAGTGATGTTAGCTATAATTGTTTAGTTTCTTACTTACAATACACCCATTAATTATTAGTTAAATATAAACTAAGCATTCTGCTTCTAAACAATGTATGACTTAATCTTCTGTCTCCCTCTTGTCATGCAGAAGGACCTAAAACTTGAAAAATATTCCCTCATTTTGCAGGTGTTCAGAAAGCATTTCTCATGTCAATTGGCTAATGATGGGTACATCTTTTATAACTTAGTCACAGTATACATTAATTTGGCAGCTTCTCTTCAAAGGCAGCTATGCAAGAGTGGGGAAAAAAGGAATCCACCCGGAAACAGGGTTGTTCCCGCAGAGCAAAAAATTTCTTAGTACTAACCCTAAATGGGATAATAATAACACAAGGCACAGGGAACAAATGAAGGATCTGCGGGATTTAATAATACAAGGAATTAGAGAAACAGCCCCAAAATCCCAAAACTTTGTAAAAGCTTTTGAAATCCAGCAAGAAAAAGATGAGGCTCCATCTGCCTTTTTACAGTGCTTGTGAGGACAAATGAGAAAATAATCAGGAATGAATCCTGAAGACCCTCTGGCCCAGGGGCTGTTAAAAGTAGTAGCTTCTCTTCAGCACTGTTTTCCAACCAAGGGGACCCATGAACCTGAGTCACTTCTCCCCCTACTCATACCTCTTGGCAGGATGTGACAAGATCCCTCTCTATAGCCTTCCTACCCTCAAGCAGATCAACACTCCCAGCCAATTTGGTGTCATCTGCAAACTTACTGAGGGTGCACTCAATCCCCTCATCCAGATCACTGATAAACAGAACTGGCCCCAATATTGTACCTAGAGAAAGAGCAGCAAGTCATTAATGCCAGCAGCACTCACAGGCTTGCTGTGAATGCCACCTCCACAACTTTCCAGGAGCAACTCTTAAACTGAACATAGCTGGTTGCAAGTGAATTCTATAAATGCATATGCACCTCATTCAGATACCAATCCTGAGGGACAAAACCCAGAGGATGGCACTGAGTCATTAGAACCACAGGACTGCAGCATAACACCAAGACATTCACCTTTTCTTGTTCTGCTTTCCTTGATTATGAAGTTTCATTTACTTTTGGTTCATGAATCACTCTTTTCCTTGGTCTCCCCCTCTTCCTTTTGAATAGGCTTCCCTGCTGTTGTCATGCATCCCCTTGTTTCTCCTGCTCCCCTTCTCATCTCCAGTCTGCTACTCTCTATGTTAGGTGTTAACTATTGTAATAAAGAATGTCACAATTAATAACTTAGTCAACAATTGTGGAATTAGATTAGTAAATTACATATTACAATGACCCGATCATCTCTGCTATAGAACCAAAAATTATCTCAGTTCAACATATTTGGGCCATTTCTTTCAAAACTGGTAGAAGTAAGGTTACATGCAGTAGTCCTAGAACCCAAGCTGCTTAGTTACCTTTCGAATGTGTAAATGAGTGCCTCCGTTTTCAAAACATTAATTACCCGGCTGCTCTCACTGCAATAAAGTAACGACTGCTATACTCTGGACCCCAACAGGAAAAGCCATCAGACTCTTCTTCGGTGCTGCACAGTGGATGCAGGGTTTTTATTTTATAAAGGACTATTTTAAGACTAGAGCTCCAACAGAGTGATGATTAGTACAGCAGATTCTTGTAATACCCTATGCTTCCTAGAGGAAGCCCCACTTTCCTCAGAGGTCCTCTCTTCCTATACCTTCTACAGAGCTCCCAGGGAACCCTAGGAGGCAACTCCCTGGGAACACATTATTTCTATTATATAACCTCCTTAACTTCAAAGCCTTATTTGCCAATCAAAACATTTCCCCCTCTCATACATACATTGCAACAGCTTTCTTCCTGCAAACAGTACATAACCTTCCCAGCATAGTGAATGATGCTGAAGTCCAAAACACAGCCTTAGTCTGTTTGGAAGTATAAGTTCTCTTTAAAGCTGCTGTTTGGTTTGTCCCAAACCATCTTATCAGTTGCCTGCAAGAAAGCAGATTTCACAGTCAAACTAATAAGGCTGCAACAGACACCTGATCAGGGCACATGGAAGCAAAACAAAGGGTTGGAAGTGGCCTTGGCTGTGCAGCAGTTTTGTACTTATTCTCTCTCTGGCTCTCCATGAGGATGCTGGTATATATCATTAGTCCGTCCCTGATTTGGCTCTCCTGTCTCATCAGTCACACACAGGGACAACTCTCTTCATCCTGCTCTTTATAGTCACACTCCAACATAAGAGCTCTCTCTGCATCACAGATATTTATTGATACATTCCCTACAGCATTTTCTCTTCCCCCTATCTCATGCATACCTGAGGGAATGCACTCTGCTCATCCAGAAGAGACAGCAGCCCAAGTGGCTTGACCCAGAACAGATTCTACAGAGAAAGGAGAAACATTACACATACCTACAGTAGTACAGGGCATCCACTCTCACCTACTCCACCCTTTGAAGAGGTTCTTCACAGGTGCATCTCCTCCCCAAGACAGAAAGAGCAAGAGTCCTCTCTTGGCTGGATGGGGCACATCTCTTCTGTCAACCCTCTTATTACTCACCAAAATAGGTTCATTATTGTTGAATGTAATAGTCTCCCAAGGCAGCTCATCTTCCCTATAGGCAGCTGGCTCCACCTGGAAAATGTGTTGAGACAGAAAAAACTAAGGATGGAGCACCAAGCAGACTTGCTTAGACAACCCCAAACATCTTCCTTCACACCCTGAGCAGAGCAAAGAGACACTGCTCTCACCCATAGCATCAGAGGCCCAAGATGAAACCACTGTTCTGCATATTCTTCCATAACCTTGTCATTCACTGATGCTGGTGGATAAAGCAGGAACATTTCTCAGAGTGCAAGTGTCCCTGCTCTGCCAATTAGTCATTTCTTGACCCTTCTACTCCTTTCTTCCCTGTACCATTGGCTCCTCTATCACAGCAGAGAAGGTCGCTGCTCTCTACCCTGCTTCACTAATCACCATTTCACAGGATCACAGAATGTCAGAGATCGGAAGGGACCTCAAAGATCACCTAGTACAATCCCCCTGCCAGAGCAGGAACACTTAGATGAGGGCACAGGAATGTGTCCAGGTGGGTTTTGAATGTCTCCAGACAAGGAGACTCCACAACCTCCCAGGGCAGCCTGTCCTAGTGTTCTGTTAGCCTCGCTGTAAAGAAGTTTCTTCTCAAATTTAAGTGGAACCTCTTGTGTTCCACTTTGCACTCATTACTCCTTGTCCTACCATTGGTTGTCACCGAGAAGAGCCTGGCTCCATCCTTGTGACACTCACCCTTTATATATTTGTAAACATTAACAAGGTCACCCCTCAGTCTCCCCTTCTCCAAGATAAAGAGCCCCAGCTCCCTCAGCCTTTCCTCATAAGGGAGATGCTCCACTCCATCATTTTGTTGCCCTGCACTGGACACTCTCCAGCAGTTCCCTGTCCTTCTTGAACTGAGGGGCCCAGAAATGGACACAATATTCCAGATGTGGTCTCACCAGGGCAGAGTAGAGGGGAAGGAGAACCTCTCTCGACCTACTAAGCATCCCCCTTCTAATACACCCCAGAATGCCATTGGCCTTCCTGGCCACAAGGGCACAGTGCTGGCTCATGGTCATCCTGCTGTCCACCAGGACCCCCAGGTCCCTTTCCCCTACTCTGCTCTCTAATAGTTCATTCCCCAACCTATACCGGAACCCGGGGTTGTTTCTACACAGATGCAAGACTCCACACTTGCCCTTGTTATATTTAATTCAATTTTTCCCCGCCCAACTCACCAGCCTGTCCAGGTCTCACTGGATGGCAGCACAGCCTTCTGGCGTACCAGCCACTCCTCCCAGCTTGGTGTCATCAGCAAACTTCATGATAGTACACTCTCCCTCATCCAAATAATTGATTAATATATTGAATAATACTGGCCCCAATACTGACCCCTTGAGGCACTCCACTAGATACAGGCCTCCAACTAGACTCTGCCCCATTGACCACGACTCTCTGGCTTATATCCTTCAGCCAGTTCGCAGTCCACCTCTGTCGAGGGTTTAGATTGCGGGGTGACAATAAAACCCTGGCAGATATATTGTTAGCCTCCTCTCCTCCTCCCACTTCCCCCTTTTTGCCCCTCCCTCTCCCCCCTTTCCACTAAGGACAGGTGATCAGGAGAGAAAGAAGGACAGAGAGAAGAGAGTTGGAAAAATTAAACATGTTTTACTAATGCTACTAATAAGAATAGAGAAAATAATACAAAATATACAAAACCAATCTTGAAAATCTCAGCAACTGCAGAGCCGGCACCCAAAGCCCTGGATTAGACTCTGCAGCCAACCGGAGCTGGATTCAGTCTCTCACTAGGCCTCAGTTCGCAGGGACAACTAGCAAGGTCTTCTCCTAATGTCGCCCATAAGAAAAAGGGAAAAGAAGGAAAAGGGATGAGAACCTCATGATCGCCCACTTTTATATGAAGTATTCATGTGAATGGAATGTTATACACAGTTGGTCAGTTTCTTGGTCACTTGTTTCTGGTTGCCCCTCTTGCGAGATGTCCACCCATGCTTATCAATAACTTGACATTCCATTGCTATGTTTACCAAAACATGTATCTGGTTCTCCAGGAAAATGCAGCTAATATGAAAGCTTTAGCCGACAGGCAAATTCACTAAAAGAGAAACTTGTTTTTTTAACAACACCAGGACAATCTCACTACCTGATCATCCAGACCGCACTCCCTCAGTTATGCAGCAAGGATGCTGTGGCAGACTGTGTCAAATGCCTTACTCAAGTCAAGGTAGGCCACGTCCACCACTCTGCCATCATCCATCCACCTTGTTATGTCCTCATAAAAGGGAATGAGGTTGGTCAAGCATGACTTCCCCTTGGTGAAGCCATGTTGACTGCCTCTAACGAACCTCTTATCCTTGATATGCCTTGAGATGGCACCAAGGATAAGTCATTCCATCACTTTCCCAGGGATGGAGGTGAGGCTGACCGGTCTATAGTTACCCGTGTCCTCCTTCTTGCCCTTTTTGAAGACTGGAGTGACATTTGCTTTCCTCCAGTCCTCAGGCACCTCTTCTTTTTCCCAAGACTTGGCAAAGATGATGGAGAGTGGTCTAACAATGACCTCAGCCAGCTCCCTCAGCACTCATGGGTGCATCCCATCAGGACCTGTGGATTTATGGATGTCCAGATTGCCTAATTGCTCCCTAACCCAGTCCCCATCAACTAAGGCAAACTCCTCCATCGTCCTGACTTCCTCTGGGGCCTCAAAGGTACGGGGCTCCCCAGGACAGCCTCTGGCAGAGTAGAAAGAGACAAAGAAAGCATTCAGTAACTCTGCCTTCTCTGTATCTTCTGTCACCAGGGCACCCACCTCGTTCATCAGTGGGCCTACATTGCCTCTGGTATTAGTTTTATCTGCCATGTATTTAAAAAAGCGCTTTCTTTTGTCCTTGACCCTTCTAGCCAGGTTTAATTCTAAGGAAGCCTTAGTTTTCTGAGTTGCCTCTCTACACCCTCTGACAACAGCCTTCTATTCTCCCCAAGTGGCCAGCCCCTCCTTCCATGATCTATAAACTCTCCTCTTCCACTTGAGGTTACCCAGCAGTTCCCTGTTTAACCATGCAGGTCTCCTGGCTCCCTTCATTGATTTCCTACATGTTGGGATGCTCTGATCTTGTGCCTGGTAGAAACAGTCCCTGAACACTAACCAACTGTCTTGGGCCCCTTTACCTTCAAGCAGCTTTGCCCATAGGATTTCCCCTAACAATTGCTTGAAAAGGCCAAAGTTTGCCCTGCTGAAGTCCAGGGTTGCAATTCTGCTTGCTATTCTGTTCCTGCCACACAAGATCCTGAACTCTACCATTTCATGGTCGCTGCAACCAAGGCAGCCCTCAGCCTATACCGCTTCAACCAGACCCCCCTTGTTAGTGAGGATGAGGTCCAGCAGTGCACCTCTTCTAGTCGGCTCATCCACCCTTTGCATCAGGAAGTTATCATCAAGGCACTGGAGGAACCTCTAGACTGCGGCTGGCTGGCTGAATAGTCTTTCCAGCAAACATCAGGGAAGTTACAGTCCCCCACCACAACCAGGGCCTGTGACTGTGAGACTGCTCTCAGCTGACTGTAGAAGGCCTCATCAACTTCCTCATCCTGATGTGGTGGCCTGCAATAGACATCCACAACAGTATCACCTCTGCCAGCCTGTCCCTTAATTCTCACTCATAGACTCTCAACTCGCTCCTCATCCGTGCCTGGACAATACATTGTAGTTGCTCTTTCACATAAAGAGCAACTCCACCATCACGCCTGGCTGGCCTGTCTTTCCTGAAAATGACGTAGCCATCCATGACCACATTCCAGTCATGTGTGCTGTCTCACCATGTCTCTGTGATGGCCACCAGGTCATAGAAACCTGTGTTCGGTCAGGAGATGAACTCCTCCTGCTTATTCCCCATGCTGCACGCATTGGTGTACAGGCATTTCAGAGAGCGAGCTGAGCACTCTGATTTCACCTCAGGGGTATGGAAGGCCTCCCAGTCTTCATCAACTCTAGAGTGCTACCCCACTGATGCAAGCCCAGCCACAACCCCATCCCCTTTCAAGTGTAGTTTAAAGCTCTCCAAATGAGCCCTGCTAATTCCTGTCCTAGCATTCTTTTGCCCCTGTAAGATAAACCTTTCCCATATATCACTGTTCAGACTGGTGTCTTGTAAAACCAGCCATTATCAAAGAACCCAAAGCCCTGCCTGTAGCACCAGTCTTGTAGCCAGTTGTTTATGGACTGAATTTTTCTATTCCATCCCATGTCATCACCCAAAACTGGAAGGAGGGAAGAGAAAAATCACTTGAGCTCCAGACTCTTTTACCAGCTGTCCTAAGGCCTTGAAATCTTTCTTCATTCCTCTCAGACTGCAGGATGCAGCTTCCTCCCCATCTGTCTGGAAGATCAGCAGTGGGTAGTAGTCTGTTGGGTGCACCAGGTTGGGGAGTGTCCTGGTGTTGTTCCTGATCTGGGCTCCAGGTAGACTACCAACTTCCCTATGATGAGGATGAACTCTGCCATTTCTTTCTGCCCTACCAGACAATAAACTTGTTTTTCCCTAAGCTCTCTTTCATATGCCGGGTAGATCAATGCTCTGCTTTCCCTGCCATGCAAGGCAAGATCACCCACAGCAGACATACATGGTTGAAGAAATGCTGTAGCTGCTCATTGGCCAAATTTATGCAAAGCTGTTCAAAACAAGTCACTGTAAAGTTTTCAATCCCCCAAATTATCCAAGATACCTAAAAGAGTAAAGATGAGCCATCCCTGCAGATAGCTGCGTACCCCAACACACAACTAAATCTCCCATTGCCCACGTCTTGTGGCACATGGAACCCTCAGCTAAGTCACCAGTGGCACCTCTCTCATAACTCCCCTTGGAGAACTAGTTAGGAGAAATCCTACTCCAACCCCCAGCTCCTCTGCAAAGCCAGAGTGCCCTAGAACTACAGTCTCACAGTTAGACCAACCAGCTGCCCAGAGTTGGCCGAGGCCCTGCAAACTTCATGATGCTGACTAGTATCTCCAACATGATCACATTTTCAAAAATGGAGCTTTGCATGCAGTCTCTGTGAAGCCACATATTGTGTCTTCCCTTCATCATGGCTGAGGGATGCATATTCAAGTATAGAACAGGAGCAAGGCAGGTAGAACTCGCCTGTCTCCCTCAGCTCCACCTCAGGATACACATTCTCAGCCAGAAGCTCATTGATATTGCAAACAATCCAGCCAAATACTTAGCCATATGCCACCTTTGCAATGGAGTCCTGAGCATCTGTACAGAGAGAACAGCAGCTCACTGAAGGGCTCCAAGAAGAGTAGGAAACACAGCGCACAAGCTGGCTCAACACATTCACCTCTAGCAACAACGTTTAGTGGTTGATGAAGCTGTTTTAAAGATGAGATAAACATTAGTTATCTGTCTGTCCCACACAGAGCTCTTTCATGCAGCGATGAGAACAACACATACAAACAGAGACGCACAGACGCAGAGTTAGCAGTGAGAGCAGAGCCAGGCTGAGCTGACTTTTATTAACAATTCTCAATGAATAGGTTTACAGATACAGCGGAGCCGGCGGGGTGCAGCCGACCACGAGGTTCAGCCGAGATAAGGAAGCTCAGAGGGAAACGTACAGGGACAGCGTGATGCCCGGCAGGTCCCCATCCCCAAAGCCCAGGCAGCCTTTGCGAGAGAGCGGCTCCCGGATCAAGGATATTGCTAGAGAGCTCCCAAGACTGGTGCACCCGACAGACTACTACCCGCTGCTGGTCTTCCAGACAGATGAGGAGGAAGCTGCTTCCCGTAGTCTGAGGGCAATGAAGAATGATTTCAAGGTCTTGGGAAGGATGGTGAAAGAGTCTGGGGCTCAAGTGATCTTTTCTTCACTCCTTCCATCTTCAAGTGACGATGTGGGATGGAATAGGAAAATTCATTCTCTAAATGGTTGGCTCCAAGAGTGGTGCTACAGGCAGGGCTTTGGATTTTTTGATAATGGTTGGTTCTATAAGACACCAGTCCGGACAGTGTCACGTGGGAAAGGTTTATCTCAGAGGGGCAAAAGAATGCTGGGGCAGGAATTAGCTGGGCTCATTTGGAGAGCTTTAAACTAGGCTCGAAGGGGGATGGGGTTGTAGCTGGGCTTGTCCCAGTGGGGCAGCATTCTAAAACTGATGAGGACCAGGTGGTCTCCTATGCTCCTAGGGAGAAATGGGAGTGCTCTGCTCGCTCCCTGAAATGCCTGTACACCAATGCGCGCAGCATGGGGAATAAGCAGGAGGAGTTAGAATCCTATGTTCGGCTGGGAGATTATGACCTGGTGGCAATTACAGAAACATGGTGGGACAGTTCACATGACTGGAATGTGGTCATGGATGGCTATGCCCTTTTCAGAAAAGACAGGCCAGCCAGGCGTGGTGGTGGAGTTGCTCTCTATGTGAGAGAGCAACTACAATGTACTAAATTCTGCCCAGGAGTGGATGATGAGCGAGTTGAGAGTGTATGGGTCAGGATCAAAGGGCAGGCTGGCAGGGGTGACACTGTTGTGGGTGTCTGTTACAGGCCACCAGATCAGGCTGAGGAAGTTGATGAGGCCTTCTATGGGCAGCTGAGAGTGGCCTCGCAGTCACAGGCCCTGGTTGTTGTGGGTGATTTTAACTTCCCTGATGTTTTCTGGAAGGACCATTCAGCCAGCCAGCCACAGTCCAGGAGGTTCCTCCAGTGCATTGATGATAACTTCCTCATGCAGATGGTGGAGGAGCCGACTAGGAGAGGTGCAGTGCTGGATCTCATCCTCACTAACAAGGAGGGTCTGGTCGAAGCAGTAAAGGTTGAGGGCTGCCTGGGTTGCAGTGACCACGAGATGGTGGAGTTCAGCATCTTGTGTGGCAGGAACAGAATAGCAAGTAGAATTGCAACCCTGGACTTTAGCAGGGCTAACTTTGGCCTTTTCAAGAAATTGCTGGGGGAAATCCCATGGGCAAGACTGCTTGAAGGAAAAGGGGCTCAAGAGAGCTGGATTGCATTCAGAGATTGCTTCTTCCACGCTCAGGATCAGAGCATCCCCACACGTAGGAAGTCAAGGAAGGGAGCCAGGAGGCCTGCGTGGTTGAATAGGAATCTATTGGGTATGCTCAAGCAGAAGAGGAGAGTTTACAGGTCATGGAAGCAGGGGCTGGCCACTTGGGAAGAATATAAGGCTGCTGTTAGAGGATGCAGGAAGGCAGCTAGGATAGCCAAGGCCTCCTTAGAATTACAGCTGGCGAGAGGGGTCAAGGACAGCAAAAAGAACTTTTTCAAATACATAGCGGATAAAACTAATACCAGAGGCAATGTAGGCCCACTGAGGAATGGGGTGGGTGCCCTGGTGGCAGAAGATACAGAGAAGGCAGAATTACTGAATGCCTTCTTTGTCTCTGTCTACTCTGCCGGAGGCTGTCCTGGGGAGCCCTGTACCCCTGAGACCCCGGATGAAGCCAGGTCAATGGAGGAGTTTGCTTTAGTTGATGAGGACTGGGTTAAGGAGCAATTAAATAGACTGGACATCCATAAATCCATGGGTCCAGATGGGATGCATCCGCGAGTGCTGAGGGAGCTGGCTGAGGTCATTGCTGAACCGCTCTCCATCATCTTTGCCAAGTCTTGGGAAACGGGAGAGGTGCCCGAGGATTGGAGGAAAGCAAATGTCACTCCAATCTTCAAAAAGGGCAAGAAGGAGGACCCGGGTAACTATAGACCGGTCAGCCTCACCTCTGTCCCTGGGAAAGTAATGGAACAACTTATCCTTGGTGCTATCTCAAGGCATATCAAGGATAAGAAGGTTATTAGGGGCAGTCAGCATGGCTTTACCAAGGGTAAGTCATGCTTGACCAACCTCATAGCCTTTTATGAGAATGTTACAAGGTGGATGGATGATGGCAGAGCCGTGGATGTGGTCTACCTTGACTTCAGTAAAGCCTTTGACACAGTCTCCCACAGCATCCTAGTTGCTAAGTTGCAGAGGTGTGGTCTAGACAATATAGTGAGGTGGGTTACAAACTGGCTTAAGGAGAGAAGCCAGAGAGTGGTAGTCAATGGTGCGGAGTCTAGTTGGAGACCAGTATCTAGTGGAGTACCTCAGGGGTCAGTATTGGGGCCAGTATTATTCAATATATTCATTAACGACTTAGACGAGGGAATAGAGTGTACTATCAGCAAGTTTGCTGATGACACTAAGCTGGGAGGAGTGGCTGACACGCCAGAAGGCTGTGCTGCCATCCAGCGAGACCTAGACAGGCTGGAGAGTTGGGCGGGGAATAACCTAATGAAATTTAACAAGGAAAAGTGTAGAGTCCTGTATCTGGGCAGGAACAACCCCAGGTTCCAGTATCGGTTGGGAAATTACATATTAGAGAGCAGTGTAGGGGAAAGGGACCTGGGGATCCTGGTGGACAACAGGATGACCATGAGCCAGCACTGTGCCCTTGTGGCCAGGAAGGCCAATGGCATCCTGGGATGTATTAGAAGGGGTGTGGTTAGTAGATCAAGAGAGGTCCTCCTTCCCCTCTACTCTGCCCTGGTGAGACCCCATCTGGAATATTGTGTCCAGTTCTGGGCCCCTCAGTTCAAGAAGGACAAGGAACTGCTGGAGAGGGTCCAGCGTAGGGCAACCAAGATGATTAAGGGAGTGGAGCACCTCCCTTATGAGGAAAGGCTGAGGGAGCTGGGTCTTTTTAGTTTGGAGAAGAGGAGACTGAGGGGTGACCTTATTAATGTTTATAAATATATAAAGGGTGAGTGCCATGAGGATGGAGCCAGGCTCTTCTCGTTGGCAAACAATGATAGGACAAGGGGCAATGGGATCAAGCTGGAACACAAGAGGTTCCACTTAAATTTGAGAAAAAACTTCTTCTCAGTAAGGGTGACAGAGCACTGGAACAGGCTGCCCAGGGAGGTTGTGGAGTCTCCTTCTCTGGAGACATTCAAGACCCACCTGGACATGTTCCTGTGCAACCTCACTTAGGCGTTCCTGCTCCAGCAGGGGGATTGGACTAGATGATCTTTTGAGGTCCCTTCCAATCCAGAACATACTGTGATACTGTGATACAGGCCTGGACCAAGAGGTTAGACAGCATGTTTTTTTAAAAAATGTTTTTCCCAAGACTCATCTTGTGACTGTTTTCAGTCACATTCCCATTCATATCTTGTGGGTGGCGTTCTGATCCACTCATTCACATGCTTACGCCCAACATACACACATCATACATGTGGGTGCGGTTTTCCAGCCTGAGATATCATGTTCACTGGCCCGGGCTATCACTCCTTGCACTCATAAAAAACATACTTCTGTATAACCTGTCCAAGCCCCTTTAGCTGGAACTGTATGTCCTGCCATTCCCACACTTTCATTCAGACATCTTCACAATCTTTCTACAAGATCAGAGATGGTATATTGGAGCACTTGTGAGACCATCTAAAATGGAAAATTTTATTTCCCAAAAAGTCCAGCCATTTTTCAGAATATTCAGAGACCTCTGCAAGTCTACTGAGTATGGATCCCTTCACAGCTAAACCAAGTGACAGGCTCCAAGTAGTACTTGGAAATTTGAACGGTTCTGTTTGTCCTGGCCCACAGCTGCAAAGTGTTTAAACACTGTAGGCAAGAGGAGGATGCAACTGATGGAAAACCTGCTGACATTCTAAGAAGGAGACCAAATCATTATGATCTACTGCATGATAGGAAATGTTTATTTTATTGTCTAGAGAAATTGAAGAAAAGACATTTGGCAAGCAGAACTAGATAATTCACCATTTGCAATTTTTAATTCTGCTTGTTTTAAACAATAACCTAGGAATCCTAGGATTTCATGCTTAAAATAAAATAAACTAAAAAAAAAACACAACCAAACAAAACCCAAGACTTTTATTTTAATGGAACTTCTTTGTGCAGATTATTTTATTTTCTTATTGAAAGGGAAAATAATACCTTGTGCTTGTTACTTTAACACACTCCCCTTTCATCTCACTCTTTCCCTGACACTGTGCTATCTCACTGATTCTTTCAGATATTTCTCCATCTACTATTGTCATGGTTTCACTCGAGCAAGCAATACAACCATGATAGTCGCTCACTCATCCCCCAAATAGGGAAAGGGAGGAAGAAACTTGGATTGAGATAAACACAGTTTAATAAAATTAAAAAAAATATTAATACACTACTTGTAAATATACATATAAAATAGAAATATAATATAAAAGATACTCAATGCAATTCCTCAAAAACTCCATTCACACCAAACAGTCCCAGAAAGCAGCACCCTGGTCCCAACAGCTGATCCCAGAGAGAGGAAAAGAGGAAAAAGGCAGAAAGGTCCAGAGACCTCTGCAAAATGGCAGGATGGCAAAAGGCCAAACTAAAAGAAAGTCCTGAACACAACTCCCCAAACAGGTCTCTGTCCTGGCTCCAACAAAAAGACTGAAGAGAGGAGAGAATCAGAAGATCCTGACTCCCCTTAAATATGAAGTGTGACACTAATGGGATAGAACACTCTTATTGATCAGTCTGGATGTCAGTCAAGGTCTGCTCCATCTATGCCTCACACCTATGGGGAGAGCACTCAATGTCCTTGGCTCTCAGACTGGAGCAGTTAAAAATATTAATTCCGTCTTGGGGTGTTACCTCTTGTTCTTTAAGTCCAAATAATGACCATGCTAGCTATGAAAGTTTTCTAACTGTTTGAAAAAAATTAACTCATTTTCAGTCAAACCAGCACAGTGATATAGAAAGAGAAAGACTTTGGTGGTTGAGTGGCTCATGGCAAGACTGTAAAAATACATGCTGCCTCAGGTCTCACTGAGAAATGGGAAAACATGCAAAACACCACTAATATCTCAGCTGGAACAATGTGGAATTTCAGGTTACTGAATTAAAGAAAGGTTGAGTGAAATAGGAATAGTGAAAAAAAGGTCAGTAGAATGACCTCTCATGAAACAAAAAAAACCTTGGCTTTGCTACTGGAGAAAAATAAAGTCTCTTTTTAGAGGAGAAAAGAAAAGATAAAGCAGTATGAACCAGCTATAAAGAGGTTTAGGCTGGAAGTTAAAAGAAGAGTATTTAAGCAGAGCTTGCTAAAGAAAATATTAGGCAGGAATTTGATTAATCAATGTACAAAAATCTACAGCATGGTTTCCTGAGATAGTCCAATACAAGGCCAACCATGCAGAAGGTCCAAAGCTGATGCTGATAACACACCTCCTTGCCATATACAGCCTGATGAGCCCACTGACCAAAGTGTGGGAGCTGCGCCACTTTCCCAAAACCTCCCAGATCTTCCCTAGCCTGCAACCAGGTCTCATGCTGTCACCAGAGGGACACAGTGTTTAAGGTGTCTAGAGACCCCACACATACTACTGATACACAGTAAAAGCTGCTTTGTATACAGACAGGTTTCCTGAATCACTACACAGAGAAAAGAGAATGATGTTTTTCCATAAAACTTGAGATTAGGCTCAAATTGAGTCCAAAGAAGATGATGAAGGGGGAGGGGGGGGGGGGGGGGGGGGGGGTGTGAGGAAGAGCACAGCAGCTCATTAAAAATGACTGGGAGCAGAAGAGAAACACCACTAAAGAAAAGGAGAAAGGTGATACTTTGGGAGAAGAGATGTGACTGTTTGTAGAGCGAGATAAGGACTAAGCAAAACAAGTCAATTCAATGTGAATCACGCTAAGCCATTTATTACAGAAACAAGTCTTCTTATATACGTAACTATATTCTAATCACGCGTCCACGCTCCAAGCATGGATTCGTTAAATGAGTATCGTGGGCTGTCCGTGCTCTGGAGTCTCACTGATGATACGTCCGATGATTCACGCCACGCCAGGACCCCGGTGATTGAGGAACGCCCCTCTTTCTCACAGCAGAGTCTGTTCTCAAAGTGGCCTTGAGATACCTTTGAGCCTGACTAATTCAGCAACAGATCTTTATCAAGACCCCTCCACACTTCCTCCTTTCTTTTCCTGAATTAGTCAGGCCCCTTAAACCGCACGGTGCATCATTTTTGAAATATACTGCAACATAGAACACGTGATTAACAACATAATTACAATTACATATAATGCAGTTAAACCTTACTTAATAAGATCAAACAACTACCTGCCTATTCTTAAAACCTTAATTCTACTATGACAACCTTATTAACACACTATTTTAATAGATTCAAAATAACCAGACAAGTTAATACAATATATTCTCTTAAATTCCTAAAAGATTTATAACTGCGCAGTTTCTAGGGTAACATACTTAATATCATCAGCATATACTAATAATTGAATTAATATCTTAAAAGTTATCTTAACCTATTTAAAAGATCAATAGCTTAACCTTAATATCCCTTCTAAAACTTTATCAGTTGCTGAACTTAGATTACTATGGTAGAGATATCTCATAATTTTACCTTATCTATGCATTGACTATCTAATCATAATATCACCCTTTTGGATCTCCTGCTGATTGTTCAAATTGCCATTCTCCACAGAAGGCACACCACCTGCTTGCTAATAGGCTTCTAGACCACCAGGTCTGTGAGAATCTATAACACTGAATTAGGATCCATGGTTTACATCTGAAACAGTCCTCACAACTTATCTCCCTCCTGTCCATCTGCATCCATTGAATCTTTGTTGAATCCAATTCAATCCTTGGCCTGTAATGACACAAACATAACCTTTTCCCCAGGTTATCAATTGATGTGGCCTTTTTAATTGACTAGTGATTTGACCATAACTAATGTAGGTTCTTTCTGATTTAGCATGGTTTTGGGTCATACTTGCAAAGTATTTCATCACATACAATGCTTTTGACAATTGATTTTGTGGTGCTTCCCCTACTTCCCCCCCCCCCCCTTTTTTTTTTTTCTTTTTGTAAAACAAACAAACAAACAAAAATTCAGAACCAGATACGTGCATTGGACCTTGACTACGTACTCAAAATCACAAATCAAATTTAGAGGTTCCTCCTTAAAAAGCTCTAAGTAATTTAAAGCTGTGCCAAGTTCTGCTAATTGGGTTGAATCTTCAATAATTTTTACAGAATGACGCCAATTGTTATCTCCACACCAAACCACTACAGATTTATGAGACTGCCCAGAACCATCAACAAAAACTTTGCAAGTATGTAGGATCAGACCAAATACAAGTATGGCCTATGACCTGATGTTAAAGACTTGCAGGTTCTGCAGCAATTTACATTTAGGCATGCCAAAAGCTGTGCTGTTAAGAAAACCAGCTAGTGCAATTTATAAAGACATAGACTACAAATAAAAAAAATCAGAATTAAATTTCACAAATGGTACATATATGACAAAAGGATCATGGCCTATTAAGACTTAAATTCATTCCCTGCATTTTCTTGATCAGAGTGACAATTGGTATATAACAGTCGGTATATCAGTTTGCTAGCAATCTCATCACACTGTCCCACCACAGCCACAGGTTGTTTCTATGTTGTAGCAATAAATAGACAAATCTATAAGTCCAATCGAATGCAGTCAGCCTGTAAGGTTGTCATAAATTCATTCCTCAAAGTTTCTGACTACATTTTGGCTGTCATATTTTTTGGATATTGTTTTCCCTTACCAGATCGAAGTCCTGTTTCAGATCTATCAGTGTAGTGTTTGCTTTATCGAAACATTGGCTGTTAATACTAGTAGAAATACAGCATTTGAAATTTCCTTGGAGATTTCTCACTTGCAGCAAGCAGATCGGCAGCATCCCAGCAGCTTCTTGCAGGCCATGCAACTAAACAGAATTCTCAGAAAACATTATTTGAGCTTACAATTTACTTAACAAATCCTAACCTAAGAGAGGTATAGGACTGTCTGGCAACTACAAGAATTAATGTATTTAAACTTTGTTCCAAATTTGGCATTCCATTGGTCACAAAAAATGGCCTTTCTTTCGTTCTCTCCCATGACCTCAAAAACTAGCATGGTGAATTTACTAAGAAGTCTCTTACAACTAATTACCACATAATAAGTCTATCAACAAATTTTTGGTTTAATTTTCCAGTTTCATTAGAACTATGGGTCTCCTAAGGATGCCTTTAAACTTCACCCTCGGAATGCTCCAGTCAGTATTACAGCGCTGCAGTGAGGGGGAGAGAGAACCCCCCTTTCACTGCTTTAAAAGCAGACAGTCAGGTTTTTCCTTTTTTTTTTTTTTTTTGTTTTTTGTTTCTTTCTCTTCTTACTGCAGTTCAGATATAACCAAGGTCACGCAGCTGGCTTATCTCAGTTACAATGAGCTGCACACAGGCCTGCGATGTTTTGGTCTTTTGATTTCCCATTTCATTCCAGCCATAATACACTTTATATGCAATTTCAAGTAGCTCAGCAATAGTTACATTCCTTAGCTCCATTTACCTTTTACAATTTAGAAATGTCAAAAACCAGTATAAACCAGTATAATAAACATCAATCCATTATTCTATTTTCCTAAATCTAAATCAGTTAATATTCTAGCAACTTTTAAATACAACCTCTTCCAAATTCACAGCTATCATAGCATTTTAACAATTTAAATGCTTTTCTAACAATATAAGCAATTACTCTAATGTGTAAGGATGCATCCTAAGGGGGAGCAAGGTGGAATTTTAGCAGTGGAACTGGTTCCCATTTTGTAATTATCTCCCCAAACAAGATTCTTTTGGTACCAAATATGAATATGCAAACTAAAATATTGAGCTCAGATGTGAAAATCAAATACCCAATTCAAATATGCAGATGGATCACAGTCACACTAATTTAAGACAATATCTCAATTTTTGCATTGCACCTTTGAACCACTTACTGCTCGGCCAGGTAGCGGTGCCGCTAGTTCTCCCTGACAAAATGGGTCAGTGCGCGCTGGACCCCCAGATCGGCACCGAGCTGGACTGGGCAAGGCCTTTTTTTTTTGTTTTGTTTTGTTATAGTGTCTCATCCTGTGCGCCACAGCTGTTATTCCCAAACCAGGATTCTTTACATGATGTGCATACGGAAAAACCAAATCCAGCATACCGAGAGGAGACACAGCCTGTCACAGAGTTGCGCAAGTCTGAATGCCGGAATAAAGCTAGCATGTTAAAGAGAAAAACAACAGCCACTACACGCAAAATTTTACGATCACATTCACGCAGTAAAGAACTAAATTACTCATGATCTTCTGAATTATCACAAAATGCACATTTTGAGTCAATGGATTCTCATGATTTAACAGACTGTGAACTTATCGTACCATATAGCACAGACCTACCAAAATTGCAACATACCTAAACAGATACCCACAAAGAAAACAGGTTAATAAGGAAAGCATCTTGCAGACTGTAACAAGTTTTCTGTGACCTGTGTGTTATCAGTGAATTCTCTCTCAGCTTGTTGAAGTTCAAAGCACCCCGCCTGTAAAACTGTCTGAAATGATTTAATGATCTCTTGTAGGGATTTATTTTGTCCTGCTCTTCTCGCCCTAAAAACAACATTAATTGCAACAAGATTCTATTGTCCGGACACTTTTCCCAATCATTTAAGTTATACCGCAGCCACCATTAATTACAATATTTTACAAGGTCTTCCTTCCTTATAATTCCGAGTGCTTTCCTAAGTTTTAAAACACCTCCCAATACTGATTTTTTAGGAACACAACTGAAAACAATTATTCCTGACCCCATCTTGCAAGTAAAAACCTTGAGAAGGGGGGGGAGGGAGGGGGAGGAAGGCACAAGGCTGCTTGCAGCGAGAATGGGAAAAGTGGGAGAAGGTTTTACAGTACTCTTAAAAACAACTAGTAAAACAATTAACTCACATTCCTGACAAGCTGCTTGATTTTCAGAGAGGCAATACACAGGAGCACATAATATGTACTGGAAAACTTGCAAATAACACATTGATAGCAAACATTAGCATTCTCTACTGCTAATCTCAACAGTAGTGCTTCCTTAGCTTCTAAGTTTTCAGCCTGCTTACTGATGGCGTCTTGAAGATGGTCAATAAATTGCATGTAATTCTCATTGGGACCCTGATTAATAGTTGCAAATGATTTGGCACCTCTCTCATAGCTTGCTATGCAAGATCTGTTGACTGCCTCAGGATTTCAGAAAGTTATCGTGCCTGTAGTTGTGGTGTGTCAATTAGTGTCTCTTCCAGGAGTTGTGGGACACCTGCCCCCCTCGACGAATCCCCATTGTTCTGTCCTAAATGATCTATAGCTGTTACATTTCACACAGTTCTTTTGACAAATTATCTGACTCCAGTTCCTTGGACTGCTTGGTCTCCTTAGGGTCGTGTGATGGTATGGGAGGTCATCCACTCGGTAATTTTCCTCCCCCCACCCCAGACTGCTGAATCAGTGCCGCCGGCACAACAGGGGATGGAGTGGGGAGGGGGTCAGAAGACACGATCCAGGTAAACTTCACAGTCATTTTTAGGTTTGTTATCAGGCTGCAACGCTGGAAAAATTCTGGCAACGGTAGCCCGCTCAGCCTTAAAGTCTTTTAAAGTGGAAATTTTAAGCTTCCATTTAGTCACTAGTGATTTAGTTTCTTTATCATCTCCATTGCTGACCTCATTCCATAATTTCTGCCCTTTATTGTCCCAAAGTTAACGTTTAAAAGCCTTCTCGTTTTCTCCTGGGTAGCCAATAATTCTATACCGAATTAATAGTCCACATATGTTACTTTCTTCTTATTTAAGTCCTCTCATAGAGAGAATAGGCAGGAGGAGTTTAACTACGGCTTCTTCCTCAAAGGATTTATTTTGCCCCATAACTTCACTCTTCCCTCCTCCCGCTCCCAGCTGCTCACCATTTACGGTGACTTCTTCAACAAAATGCGGAACATCCGTACGCCTCCGCCCGGTTCTCAGTCCAGCTGATCGGCCTCCGACTGGGCCGCTCTAGGCTTTTCCCCATCTTCCGTGGTACGCCGGTCAGAGTATCACGTCGGGGTCACCAGATGTAGAGCGAGATAAGGACTAAGCAAAACAAGTCGATTCAATGTGAATCACGCTAAGCCATTTATTACAGAAACAAGTCTCCTTATATACGTAACTATATTCTAATCACGCGTCCACGCTCCAAGCATGGATTCGTTAAATGAGGATCGTGGGCTGTCCGTGCTCTGGAGTCTCACTGATGATACGTCCGATGATTCACACCACGCCAGGACCCCGGTGATTGAGGAACGCCCCTCTTTCTCACAGCAGAGTCTGTTCTCGAAGCAGCCTTGAGATACCTTTGAGCCTGACTAATTCAGCAACAGATCTTTATCTACCAAAACCCGTCCACAACTGTTATTGCAGAAAGCTTTAGAAATCATCACTGTGATAGCAAGCAATTAACTATCATGGCTGAATTCCCCCACTTGTCCTCAACATTTCCCAATAAAATTAACAGTGCAGGCAGGTTCAAACAAGGGCAGTTTACAATCTTGCTATTCCAAGTAAATTTCCACTTCAAAGGAAAAACATGAAGTTAGAAGGCTGAAGAAAAGAAGCCAAAAAGTCATGGTCAATGGGACAGAGTCTAGTTGGAAGCCTGTATCTAGTGGAGTGCCTCGAGGGTCAGTACTGGGGCTGGTATTATTCAAGATTTTCATCAGTGATTTGGATGAGGGAATAGAGTGTACTATCAGCAAGTTTGCTGATGACACGAAGCTGGGAGGAGTGGCTGATACGCCGGAAGGCTGTGCTGCCATCCAGTGAGACCCGCACAGGCTGGAGAGGTAGGCAGGGAAAAATTTAATGAAATATAACAAGGGAAAGTGTAGAGTCTTGCATCTGGGTAGAAACAGCCCCAGGTTCCAGTATGAGTTGGGGAATGACCTATTAGAGAGCAGTGTAGCGGAAAAGGACCTGAGGGTCCTGGTGGACAGCAGGATGACCATGAGCCAGCACTGTGCCCTTGTGGCCAGGAAGGCCAATGGCATCCTGGGGTGTATTAGAAGGGGGGTGGTTAGTAGGTCGAGAGAGGTTCTCCTTCCCCTCTACTCTGCCCTGGTGAGACCACATCTGGAATATTGTGTCCATTTCTGGGCCCCTCAGTTCAAGAAGGACAGGGAACTGCTAGAGAGAGTTCAGCGCAGGGCAACAAAGATGATGAAGGGAGTGGAGCATCTCCCTTATGAGGAAAGGCTGAGGGAGCTGGGGCTCTAGTTTGGAGAAGGGCAAACTGAGGGGTGACCTTATTAATATTTACAAATATATAAAGGGTGAGTGTCACAAGGATGGAGCCAGGCTCTTCTTGGTGACAACCAATGGTAGGACAAGGAGTAATGCGTGCAAACTGGAACACAAGAGGTTCCACTTAAATTTGAGAAGAAACTTCTTCTCTGAAAGGGTAACAGAACACTGGAACAGGCTGCCCTGGGAGGTTGTGGAGTCTCCTACTCTGGAGACATTCAAAACTCACCTGGACACATTCTCGTGCAGCCTTATTTAAGCGTTCCTGCTCCGGCAGGGAGATTGGACTAGATGATCTTTTGAGGTCCCTTCCAATCCCTAACATTCCATGATTCTGTGAAAAATGACATAGGGGGAAAGAAGGAAAATACAGTAACTAACGTTAATCACTAAAAACTCCATGACTGATGCTTTTAACAGGACCCTTTGAGACAGTGTTTCTGCACAGTCGAGTGAGTGTGAGACAGGTGCGAGAGTGCTGCATCAGAAGTGATCATAGGCAGAGGGTACCTGGAAATCCACACAACAGAAGCATTTCACTCAGATATTAACATATAAATATCATTACAGATGTTGCAGTAGAGACCTATGGATGTTTATGCCTTCTGTATGATCTCAATAACAAATGCTTAAAATGGCTGTGTAGGAGAATAAATAGAAACCAGACTCCAAATGACTTCTATGCACAACTGCTAATAATAGAGTATATATCCAAGGAAGGAGGAGTACCCCAACACACTTTTCTTCCATGAATCCACCTTTTCACTGCCACCTTAGATTTAGAAAAGCCACAAACAGCACTTCCAGCTCATTCCAGATTTTCTTTCCCCCACCAAGTATTTTGTCCACAGAGGGGCTTCACACAAATTTTTTGTGGTTGCTGTTACTCCACTCATGCTTCAAATCTTAAAACAAAATGCATAGTGTTTTTAGGTCATTAGGTGAGACTTAAACTTGCTAACCATGAGAAGAAAATAAATCATTATAGCAAAATGTTTGTAGAACAAGAAATGCTTGGTTTCCCTCTATTCCTTGACTTCAATCTGTTGCTTTCACTTCACTGCAACTTGGGACTAGTACATTCCCTTTGGTAGGTAGAATTCAGAAAGTCTTCATTGCAACACCAAAGACAATGATTTCCTACTGTTAAGCAAGCACTGGCAGGAAGCTTTGGTAAGCAATGGCATCGCATACTGGAAGCTACTTTTATGCTACAGCTTCTGAGATCTGCATTAAATCATAAGCAGTTCTATGAAGTGTCCTTAAAGCTAACACCATGTGTCTCCACATCTCCCAAGTTCTCTCTTGCAATTCAGCTACAATGCTAACAACTGCCTTTGGCTGACTTAGTGTTGGTTTTTAAAGGGCAGCTGAGCTCATGTAAGACAATATAAAACATATTTTTCCCTGTTCCTCCAGGAGTGCCCTGTCCACTCAACCAGCTGCTGCACGTTGCAGGCAGCTGAACTCTCTTAAATTATAGTTTTAATGGCAACACTAACTTTTCAGCCACAAGGCAGATTCAAGTTCAGCTTTCTACGTCTCTAAAAGCTGTTTCCAAAAGGCTGCTCAAGTACCACAGCTGAGTGGCAGCTTCTTTAGAAGTTTCTTCCCTGGAGGATAACTTCAGAAACCATCTTGGCTGGTCTAAACTTCTACTTTAGAAGCTGCACTGGAAAGCACTTCATGGTTTTTCAATAAAAGCAACACTTCAAAAAGGTTTGCAGCAGCTGGACTTGAGAAGACATGAGACACTGTCTGTCTTTATCCAAAGTTTAAAGCAGAGCCTACAGCTAGAAGAGAACACCCACATGCCTGTAGGTGTAAATCACAAATAATATCATTAAAGTCCAGCTGAAGAGTGGCCTGAAGAGAGGTTTTCCTTTGAAGCCCTATAACTTCAGAGCTCCCTTAAAAGAGCCCAGTGGTACCTCAAGCAGCCAGAAGACATTGCTGCATGGACACACAGGTGCTTTCTCTACAAGATGCAAACAGTGGGGTCTTAACCTTCATTGTAGCTTCTTTATCACTCAAACTTGTGCAAACCAGTGTGTATGAGTTAGGTGTCTGCACCCAACTGAAGAAGAGGAGCTTTCTATCTCCAATAAAAATGTGGGTGAAGACGCTGGCCACAGCTGAAGTGGCCAGCAGGGGCTGAGCAAAGATAATGAAAGCAGAGGTTCCCCTACTTGGACCAGATGCCAGGCTCTGTCCCTGAGGATAAAGCTCCAATTCAGTTCAGGACTTGTTATTCCTCCCTTGAGCCACCCACAGCAAACCAGCAAAATGTGAAAGCTTTCTTTATGTCAAGAGTGTGGAGTTCCACATTACCATAACATGACATCATATGTCAACTTTGAACACCATAAAACAGCAGTATTTCACAGATGTATCCTTATAACAGGTATGAAAAAGGGAAATTTTACTCATTAGTTTTTACGGATATATTGAGAATCAAATATAACAAAGGAAGATTCAAAAAAAAAAAAAAAGACACTTAAAAAAATTTACAAGTATATATTACTTGTTCCATTCAGTACATGAAATATAGAACCAGTCCTGGAGTCTTTTTCTTTGCAGATTCTAACTTAAAATTTAACTCCTTAACTAACTGACAGAGAGGAACACACACAGTCTCTTTTAGGTCTCAAAAACTGGATGATAAGAGTAGTTTAAGTGTACAGTGATGGTAATAATAGTTGAATTGTACAGTGCATCTTTCAGACAACATTGCATCAGTTAACTTCATATAGCCTTTTTCTGGTCAAAAGAAAAAAAAAAATATATGCAAGCTTCTTTTGAAATCTTAAAGTACCTAAAATGAGAAGGACTTGGGAGTTGTGCTCTAGAGTTAAGCTATAGCAGAGTTCTCAGGAAAGTGTCTAGCACACAGAAAACACCTCTCTGCCCACTCAATAGCAAAGTCGTCTTTCAAGGATGGGGGAGAAGTCATGCTACATAACGCTATTTTCCTAAAATGGGTGAATTCAGGCAAAATTTGGCCGGAGGACATTATTTTTCTTTTGTCCTATATCAGTGTTTTTTCTTGAAAAACATCAACATTAAAAGCTTTGAAATTTGCATCTCATTCATGGTTACTCAGTGGCTGCATTTTCAGTTCTGTAAAGGCTAGAAGTCTTGAAGAATCGTGTACTTCAAAAAACTTACATCAGAAATGAATACCAGCATGTCATTTTTCTACATGCATCTTCCGAAACCCCTACATCCACAGAACTTAAACACACATGCAGTCAAAAGAGTTTAGTGGTTGCTATAAATGTTAGGAAGTAGTAAAGTAGAGGTAAAAAGAGTTGAAATCTTATTTTCTTTACTTTTAGTACACAAATTTTAAAAATGATGTTGCTAAAACAGAATCATAGAATAGTTTAGGTTGGATGGGACCTTTAAAGGTCGTCTAGCCCAACCCCCCTGCAATAAGCAGGGACATCTTGAACTAGATGAGGTTGCTCAGAGCCCCATCCAGCCTGGCCTTGAATGTTTCCAAGGATGGGGCATCCACCACCTCTCCGGGAAACCTGTTCCAGTGTTTCACCACCCTCATTGTAAAAATTTTCTTCCTCTTGTCTAGTCTGAATCTCCCCTCCTTTAGTTTAAAACCACCACCCCTTGTCCTATCACACAACAGGCCCTGCCTGTTTCTGAGAATTCTGTTTAGTTGCACGGCCTACAAGAAGCTGCTGGGATGGTGCAGATCTGCTTGCTGCAACTGAGAAATCTCCAAGGAAATTTCAGATGCTGTATTTCCACTACTATTAACAGCCAATGTTTCGATAAAGCAAATACTACACTGATAGATCTGAAACAGGACTTTGATCTGGTAAGGGAAAACAATATCCAATAAATATGACAGCCAAAATGTAGTCAGAAACTTTGAGGAATGAATTTATGACAACCTTACAGGCTGACTGCATTCGATTGGACTTGCAGATTTGTCTATTTATAGCTACAACATAGAAACAACCTGTGGCTATTGTGGGACAGTATGATGAGATTGCTAGCAAACTGATATACCGACTGTTATATACCAATTGTCACTCTACTCAAGAAAATGCAGGGAATTAATTTAAGTTTCAATAGGCCATGATCCTTTTGTCATATATGTACCATTTGTGAAATTTAATTCTGATTTTTTTTTATTTGTAATCTATGTCTTTATAAATTGTACTAGCTGGTTTTCTTAACAGCACAGCTTTTGGCATGCCTAAATGTAAAATATAAATTGCTGCAGATCCTGCAAGTCTTTAACATCTGGTCATAAGCCATACTTGTATTTGGTCTGATCCTACATACTTGCAAAGTTTTTGTCGATGGTTCTGGGAAGTCTCATAAAGCTGTGGTGGTTTGGTGTGAAGATAACAATTGGCATCATTCTGTAAAAATTATTGAAGGTTCAACCCAATTAGCAGAACTTGGCACAGCTTTAAATTACTTAGAGCTTTTTAAGGAGGAACCTCTAAATTTGATTTGTGATTCTGAGTACGTAGTCAAGATCCAACGCACATATCTGGTTCTGAACTTTTTTTGGTTGGTTGGTTGGTTTTTTTTTTTAAAAAAAGGGGGGGAAGTAGGGGAAGCACCACAAAACCAATTGTCAAAAGTATTGTATGTGATGAAATACTTTGCAAGTATGACCCAAAACCATGCTAAATCAGAAAGAACCTACATTAGTTATGGTCAAATCACTAGTCAATTAAAAAGGCCACACCAATTGATAACCTGGGGAAAAGATTATGTTTGTGTCATTACAGGCTGAGGAGTGAAGTGGATTCAACAAAGATTCAATGGATGCAGATGGACAGGAGGGAGATAAGTTGTGAGGACTGTTTCAGATGTAAACCATGGATCCTAATTCAGTGTTACAGATGCTCGCAGACCTGTTGGTCTAGAAGCCTATTAGCAAGCAGGTGGTGTACCTTCTGTGGAGAATGGCACTTTGAACAATCAGCAGGAGATCCAAAAGGGTGATATTATGATTAGATAGTCAATGCATAGATAAGGTAAAATTATGAGATATCTCTACCATAGTAATCTAAGTTCAGCAACTGATAAAGTTTTAGAAGGGATATTAAGGTTAAGCTATTGATCTTTTAAATAGGTTAAGATAACTTTTAAGATATTAATTCAATTATTAGTATATGCTGATGATATTAAGTATGTTACCCTAGAAACTGTGCAGTTATAAATCTTTTAGGAATTTAAGAGAATATATTGTATTAACTTGTCTGGTTACTTTGAATCTATTAAAATAGTGTTATTTTGAATCTATTAAAATAGTGTGTTAGTAAGGTTGTCATAGTAGAATTAAGGTTTTAAGAATAGGCAGGTAGTTGTTTGATCTTATTAAGTAAGGTTTAAGTGCATTATATGTAATTGTAATTATGTTGTTAATCACGTGTTCTATGTTGCAGTATATTTCAAAAATGATGCACCGTGCGGTTTAAGGGGCCTGACTAATTTAGGAAAAGAAAGGGGGAAGTGTGGATGGGTTTTGATAGATTAAGACCTGTTGCTGAATTAGTCAGGCTCAAAGGTATTTCAAGGCCACTTTGAGAACAGAGTCTGCTGTGAGAAAGAGGGGCGTTCCTCAATCACCGGGCTCCTGGCGTGGCGTGAATCATCGGACGTATCATCAGTGAGACTTCAGAGCACGGACAGCCCACGATACTCATTTAACGAATCCATGCTTGGAGCGTGGACGCGTGATTAGAATATAGTTACGTATATAAGAAGACTTGTTTCTGTAATAAATGGCTTAGCGTGATTCACATTGAATCGACTTGTTTTGCTTAGTCCTTATCTCGCTCTACACACCACCTCTCCGGGAAACCTGTTCCAGTGTTTCACCACCCTCATTGTAAAAATTTTCTTCCTCTTGTCTAGCCTGAATCTCCCCTCCTTTAGTTTAAAACCACCACCCCTTGTCCTATCACACAACAGGCCCTGCTAAAATGTCTGTCCCCATCCTTCTTATAGGCCCCTTTCAAGTACTGAAAGGCTGCAACAAGGTCTCCCGGGAGCCTTCTCTTCTCCAGGCTGAACAACCCCAACTCTCTCAGCCTGTCCTCATAGGAGTGGTGCTCCAGCCCTCTGATCATTTCTGTGGCCCTCCTCTGGACCCTCTCCAACAGGTCCATGTCTTTCCTGTACTGAGGGCTGCATAGCTGAATGCAGTACTCCAGGTGGGGTCTCACCAGAGCAGAGGGGCATAATCTCCTCCCTCAACCTGCTGGCCAGTGAAATAGTAAGCAACACTTTGAAATTTTCCAGAAAGTATTAGACCAGGGAAGAGTGCTGCCAAGGAAAGTTACCTTCCAGGTCTGCAGCTACAGGAAAAGGCGTTATAGAGAAGCCAAGGCACCTCACAGAGCACCTTCTAAATTTAAGGTTGCAGAGCTCACACTAACAATAAAAAAAAAAAAACAGAAAAAAAAAACACACAAAAAAAAAACCACACACACAACAAAAACCAACAAAAAAACAAAAAAAAAAACCCAAAAAAACCCCCACACACAAAAGGGTAACCCATGGTGTAAAACAGGCATGAAAAACTCTTGATGCAATTCATCTGCATCTTATAAACAAACAAAAATCCTCCCCAAAACCAACTTATTCTATGTTCATCATTTTAATGGTTTCTCCTCATTTTAGGAAGGAAAAATAGCTTCCTAAACTTACTCCATAAGACAAAAAAAAAAAAAAAAAACACCCCAAAAAACCCCCAAAAAAACACCAAAAAAAACCAACCACAAAACAAAAAACAAAAACAAACAACAAAACAAAACAAAACCCCACAAAAACAAACAAAAAACCCCTCAGAAACACAAAACAACAACACAGACACAAACACACAAACAATACAGGAATCATCATATTCTGACAGATATACCTACTTCGGAATATAGGGGCGGAGGCAGGAAACGGAACTTCTGGATGTATGCAAATAATGGTCCTTGAAGTACTCTCTCAAAATCATCAAAAGCAGCTATAGGTGCAAGGCTGAAATGTCTGTTTTCCCCTGTGACCACTTCTGCATAGCTGGGAGGTGCTAAAGGGAGAAGGTACATGCAGTTCAAATGACAAATTCTTATGCATGTCAAAATACATAACATGAGAAAATATTAAACTTCCATGTCTGTAAGATTCACCAGCAGGTAGGTAACTTATTAAAAATGTGTTTAACAAAACAGTGAGACTATTTAATTTTATTCTAATATTAAGCTTATGTCCAAAACCAGACTGACCTCTGTTTATTGTGGCTTAATTATCCCCTTAAAATTTAAAGCATACTGAAGATTATTTATTCCTGTACAGGTAGGAATGACAGAACATTGCAGTCCTCTAGTCCACTAGCCCACTGCCTGTCCTAGAGAAAGAAAGGCCAGGAGGGAAGAAACTCTGCTCTTGCACATAGGACAAGCAGGTGGCAAGAAAACATCCACAACAGATTTCCTGTGGGCTTTATTACAAAGGGGTGTAATTTGACTCTTTTAGCAAGACTGCAATGAATAAAGCAGACAAAAATCAAAACAAACTAGCAAATTGATCGGGATTTGTATTGTCAAGCTACCTTCTGGTCTTTCAGGCAGTGTCAGACCAAGCCAATTCATGTTCATGCTACGCTGACTGCTCACACTTGATGTTCTGCTACCAAATGGATGTAGAGGAATGGTACCAATAACCAGTGGTAAGTTAAGGAATAAATCCATAGCTCCTGGAATATCAACATATACCTGAAGAAAAATGAAACAAGTGTATGATTAAAATGTGAGGTTTTATCAGCACTTCATAAGTATTAGACTAAGTTGTCTTTCTATAGAAGTTTCCATGAGAAGCTTGTTTCTAACAGTCTCTTTTAGGGCCCGTGCCTCTATGGTGACATGAGCTCTTCAAGGTAAGAGTCTCAACACGAGCCTTCACATGGAAACGCAGTCTACTAATTAAATGCTTGCTTAGTTGACACACAACTGGTTTAAGAACTTGCATGATTTAAACTAAATTTACTTACCAGATCTCCTGTCAGGACACTAATACCAGAACATGCATTTTTTTCATAACTAATTATCACAAAATGCTGTGCTATGAATTTGTACAGAACGTCAGAAGCTATTCATTCTCAAGAGTGAAACAGACCGCCCAACATACCACCAGTGAATATTCCACACGGATTATACTACAGTCAAGGATTGAAGGGGAAACGGGTGGAATTTTCAACAGTTTGCCATTCCAGGTTTCTGTTTTGCCAGCTGACAAGGATTCCCCACAGAGGTTGGCAACAAGCTGTTTGACTTGCTTCATTTTCCCTTTGGCATAGAATGCCTGTGTTTGGTAAATGGTTGCTTTGGGCAGCACCATACGGGAAGAGCAGTTCTCAATCTCTGCAAAGATCTGAATTGATTCACCTGAAACAAATAAACAAACAAACAAAAACACACTAGAATTTCAAGTTCTCTTTATGTTTACAAGGCAGCTTAAGCAAACTGTCACATTCTGTATACTGTTATAACACACCAGATGCTACTTTCACTGGTCTACCTGCAAAAACATCCACTGATGCTAATAGAAGCAAAATCCACATGAGCTGCTCTAAAAGGAAAAACAAACAAACAAAAAACAACAACAACAACAACAGAAAAAAAAAAACCACAAAACACATCACCAAAAAACCCCACCCATACCAGTCCTTCAACAATCTAGAGATATAAGTAGCACCATCTTTGTTAACAAAGTACACTGAGAAAATTGCAAAGTGCAGACTACGGCGGTAAAAATATCCTTAATGTTCCATTTATACAAAAACACTAAGCACAAACTCTAAAAGGGAAGGAAAAACATCTCCCATAACTACTTGTATTACATACCTGGGGTATAGCCCTTTCTTTCAATTTTGGCACTTAAGGATATTGGGCCTGAGGTACAAAGCCAACAACACAGAGTCTTTTCTTTTGTGCCTGCTTGGGGTGACTGCAAGAAGGGAAAAATATTGTCCATTAAATTAGGAGTTTCATGGAAAACTCTTCAGGTATTTAAATCAACACAGGAAAATAATCATTTTGATGATGTGCATACTATTACATATTTTGATAAACAAAGCTACATCCACAGGAAAAGTCTCAAGCAATTTAAATGATATTATATAATGTTTGTCCTAACTCCACTGCTGTATTAGTATTGCTTTTTCTGCCATTCTCCATATTACAGCCATACTTAAAACAGTTTTTAATACTAAGAATAAACACTGTATAGCTTAAAACAAAAAGCTTCATAGTCTACACATCCCAACATACTGTTGCAGAGCTTTTAATGTAACTAACAGTAAATTAGAACATCTTCACATTTTCCATTAAGCTGTATTTCAGAAGCAAATTAACTAAGATAAACTACTGTAACCTTGACTCCTTCTATTTCCTTGGTTTCTGAATGATCCTGTTTCATCCATATTAAAAAGACTTATTTTACAAACCTGTTTCAGTGGACTTGTACATTTTTTTGTTCCTCTAGATTAAAATTCAAGGAAGGGATAAAATAAAGGATTTTTAGGCCAGATTGAAATAAAATCCTCATTGAAAGCAGTTGTGATATTAAAGCTATTTTTATAAAATGAAATTTCAGGAAAGGATTACACAGAATTGTGATAATTTCTCCCCAACAGTTGAAAACTATCCATATGGAAATTATCAACTATGTACTGCAATAAACTTTTTACTTTGCATTTTTAAGGTAGCAGCCCCTCACTCAAATATTAAGAGTTGCGCTGTTCCTTCCATAGATTATTCTTTATTTGTAATTGAAGAGGAACAGTTCACCAAGTTTTCTTCCTTGATACTACTAAATTGTGGAATCTCATTAATTTAGATTGACATGCATTTCATGTATTGTAAAAATCAAGCAACTCCAAGGATAGGATAACTTAGTCTTCAAAATAACAGCAGTTAAAGAGTTGCTAAACTGATATAATGCTTAAAATAAGAGTTGCAGTTTAACTAGAAAATAAATATTAGGTAAAATTACATGTTGATGTTGTTTCAGTCATACTTCATTATTTTTATGTCAGAAAAAGAACAAGCGATTCTGTCAGTTCTTACCAGTAATGAGGGAGTGTTGATATCTATATGTTCAAAGACTGTAAATTCCTTCTTTAATTTTACTGGTAGAAGCCAAGGCCTATGCAATTCAGCTTTCACCCAATAGCGCACACCGCCATGTCTGCCTTCAAATGAGGTAGCAAGTGGTC
The DNA here is from genome assembly GCF_963082525.1 of Nesoenas mayeri. Lineage (NCBI taxonomy): Eukaryota > Metazoa > Chordata > Aves > Columbiformes > Columbidae > Nesoenas > Nesoenas mayeri. The sequence continues at coordinate 14,381,135 of NC_137553.1, forward strand.
TGTGCAGGACAAAGTTGAATAAAATTTCTCTCTTTCCAATAACAATCAGATTAGGAATTACTATGTAGAACTGTATTTTCAGTGCATCATAATAAGCAAGTGTTATTTGCAAAGCTTCCATATCACAGAAAAATGTAAGATTAAAGTTGGGAGAAAATATCATCTCCAATTCATCAAACAGTAGTTCTGTAGAAGTTTTAAGACTCAATTAAAGAATTGTGCTAGAAAATGCTAGAATAGTACACATTTCCCTTGGACTTCAGAGACCATTTTCAAGTGTAGAATAAAGCATGCCCTTTTAAGGTCAAATTAAGACCACCAAATAAAATTAGCATTAGTACCATCCAATTATTGGTTTGGACACTATTCTGTAAATAATTGTGTATTATTTACTTGGCTAGTATCTCAGTGGTTTATTTTAGCTATAACTGAGTGCTTTTGTAGTTTGTTTTGCCTTAAGTACAGCAGTTAAATATTTCAATTTAGAGTTCTGAATAGAGAAAGGCTATTTTGAGCATCTTCTAATTTTCCTTTACCCTGATGAGGCCATCTTATTTTTTTTTTTAGATCAATAGATAGATAGATAGATAGTGTCTTGGTTTTGTTAAAAACAAGTTTCTCTTTTAGTGAATTTGCCTGTCAGCTAAAGCTTTCACATTAACTGCATTTTCCTGGAAAACCAGATACATGTTTTGATAAACACGGCAATGGAATGCAAGGTTATTCATAAGGATGGATGCGCATCTCGCGAGAGGGGCAATGAGAAACAGGTGACCAAAAAACCAACCAACTGAAGTATTCCATCCCATTCACGTCATACTTCATATGAAAGTGGGAGATCACGAGGATCTTGTCCCTTTTTTCCTTATGGCCAACATTAGGAGAGGACCTTGCTAGTCGCCCCTGCGAACTGAGGCCTAGTGACAGACTGAATCCAGTTCCAGTTGGCTGCAGAGTCCAGTCCAGGACTTTGGGTGCCAGCCCTACAATCTGCAGGAGCAGTTGCCAGGACTTTCAAGATTAGTTTTGTATATTTTGTACCATTTTCCTCTATTTTATCAGTAGCATTAGTAAAACAGTTTTAATTTTTCCAACTCTCTCTTCTCTCTGTCCTCCTTTCCCTCCCAATCACCTGTCCTTAGTGGGAAGGGGGTAGAGAGGGGGTTAACAATACATCTGCCACGGTTTTATTGTCACCCCGCAATCAAAACCTCGACTATATTTATATATATAAAATGTAAAGACTATTCTGCTCTGAATGCTGAAAGACAAAGGAAGTCATTTTGGAGAGCTGGATGGGGGGAGGGGGGGGGGGGGGGGGGTGGGGGGGGTGGAAAGGGACTCCAAACTTTTCAGTATTGCCCTTTCCTCTTCCTCTCCCTCCTCCTTCCCTTCCCCCAACATCATAAGATGAAGGGCATAAGATTTTTATATTCATGTCCTGTTAACTGTAACTTGTCTTTTCCTAACATTTTTTGCCTGTAATCTCAAAGGAAGAACTTTTATATTGCACTATGTTTGAAATGCATCCTAACAAAAGATAAGTTATGGTCAAAGCTTCCCTCCCTAACTTGTATATGGAATAATACTAGCTGCGCTAGTACTTTAATAGAGTGATTCTTTCTGCTACAGATTTGACATCCCTTTGCATATTGGAAATGTTTACTTCTCCCCCCCCCCCCAATACTGCAAATGAAAGGATTTTCTAATCAGTCTTCAATGTTTCATCCTGCTTCAGTACCCTGTATGGAAAAAATCAGTAAGGCTAGTCAGTGTCTTGTTTTCTTCCACTATTGCTTTGTGTTTGGTTGCACTGGGTCTGTCTAGGATGGAGTTGGCTTTCCTCGAAACAGTCCATATAGTGCCATGCTTTGCATTTGGTGTGTTATGAACACTGTTCTAGCCACAATGTTTTAGCTATTGCTGAGCAGTGCTTGCACAGCATCAAGGCTGTCTCTCCAATACCCCATTCCCAAAGGCCAATAGGCTGGGTGTGGACAAAAGGTTGGGAAGGAACATAGCCAGGACAGCTGACCCAAACTGACCAAAGGGATATTCCATCCCATATGATGTCAGGCTCAGCGATAAAAGCTGAAGGGGAGGGGGGGTAGAAGATGGACAGGGCTGCCACAGACATTCATGGTTATGGCGTTTGTCTTCTCAAGCAACCACTACACATACTGAGGCCCTGCCTTCTAGGACATGGCTCGACATCTGCCTACTGATGGGAAGCAGCAAATGAATTCTTATTTTTGCTTTGCTTCCATGTACAGTTTCTGTTTTTCTTATTAAACTGCCTTTATCTCAACCCACAAGCTTGCCCACCTTATTTTCTCTCCCTGTCCTATTCATGAGGGAGAGTGAGAGAACAATGGTGTAGAGGGCTGGCAGCCAGCCAAAGTCAACCCACCACATCGGTTTTGTTTTAAATAAAATTTAGAAATATTCTATGGATACAAGATAGGAAGAAACAGTAAGGAGGCAGCGTCAAACTGGTATTCTTCAGGCCTTTTATTACCAGCCTTCATTGTTTCGGTATTATCAAAGATGGCTTCATCGTTATTCCTTCAAGTCACTTGAAAAGAACTTTAGTATTTTAATCAACACTTGTGCTATTTTACTGGTCATCTCAAACATAATATTCCATATTCACATATACTAGTTTGTTCATTCATATTTAAAAATCCCTTCCAACTCGAAGGAATATCATAGAATCATTTTGGTTGGAAGAGACCCTCAGGATCATCGAGTCCAACCATAACGTAGCTCTAACACTAAACCATGTCCCTAAAAACCTCGTCTAAACGCCTTCTCAACACCTTCAGGGATGGAGACTCCACCACTTCCCTGGGCAGCCTGTTCCAATGCTTGACAACCCTTTCCGTGAAGATTTTTTTCCTAATATCCAGTCTAAACCTCCCCTGGCGCAACTTGAGGCCATTTGTTCTTGCCCCATCGCTTGCTATTTGGGAGAAGAGACCAACACCCTCCATGCTACAAACTCCTTTCAGGTAGCTGTAGACAGCAATAAGGTCTGCACCCTCTCTAGTACCTCAATGTCCTTCTTATGATGAGGGGCCCAAAACTGAACACAGAACTGAACACACAAGGTGGGACCTCACCAGCACCAAGTACAGCAGCACGATCACTTCTCTAGTCCTGCTGGTCACGCTATTCTTGATACAAGCCAGGATGCTGTTGGCCTTTTTGGCCACCTGGGCACACTGCTGGCTCATATTCAGCTGGCTGTCAATCAACACCCCCAGATCCTTTTCCACCAGGCAGCTTTCCAGCCACTCTTCCGAGCCTGTAGCGCTGCCTGGGGCTGTTGTGACTCAAGTGCAGGACCTGGCACTTGGCCTTGTTAAACCAGTATCATCCTTATCACTTCTTACATAAGAGATTTTCATCTGAACCTTAAATTGGCTTCTAAAAGTCTCCATATATATGGGTCTTCTTCAGTGTTCCAATAATATCTACCATAAAGCCCCGTGCTATTCACTGAAACTGATCCATAAAAGCATTTATCATCTACAGGTTCTGCTATAGCCAGCCCCTCCAATAAGCAGATGGTTTATTAGCTTTCATATTAGATGTTAGTCTAATATTCTGCCAATTTTTATTAACCTTAATGACTTCAGCACTCGGCTTTTAAAGTAAAAGGCTCCTCCTGCCTCCCTTCTTTCATCCATTTCCACACTCTCTCTGTTCCTTTTTGTTTAATTTTCCTGCACCTTGTGTTTTAGCTGTTTTCCACATTGGTAGCTCCTCTATGTATAAATCTTCCCTTCACAACATATACATTAAACACCTCAAACTTTTTTTGTCTGTGTACGTGGCAATTTATCTTAAGACTTCTGCTATCATTCTTGCTTCACCTTTGCTTTCCAAGACAAGCAGGATTAGGTATGGGAATATTTCTTGCTTCATTCACCCATCCATTTCCTTATTTCCATCCTGGCTTTTTGCATAAAGGTCAGCCTGAGTGCATACATCCTATTTAAACTATTTAAAAAAACAAACAAACAAAACACAAAACTTTTTTTTTTCTTTCCCCCCCCCAAACGTGGTTAAGCTTGCCACATCTGTTTCAGACTGAGCTTGAACAGTTCAGCTGTTTTTGCTAGTTCTGATGGCCTGCACGGCTCCAGTAAAGCCCTGTTTATTTAGAAGATACCTCAGCCACTCCGCAGGACTCAAATGACACAAATTCCCCTCTCCTGCGAAGGGGAAAAATACTACAAAACATAATGAGTCAATAGACCTCAGTCAAAAGAGAGAGAGTAACCAACTGGGCAGCAATGTGTTCCTGTTTTGTGAAAAACTCTTAACCAGTTTAAAAGCAACCTCTTCAGTTTAATGAGATTATGTCCTCTATATCACATCTGGACACAACTCCTACTACCATTGAAAAGGTTTCCCCTCCACCCGCAAGAATTTTTCTTAAGCAGGTATGTACCTTAGCCTTCTCTCACACAAGCTGCGTACTGCATGCAAGTACTTACATCTGTGGAAGCTCAAAGCTGAATGCATATTCATGCCTTCCTGAATGAATGGTGTGAAGGCCTGCTTCAGAATTGTCATCATCTAGGAGGGAAAAACTCAATATGCTATTCCACCTGTGAACATTTTACACAGCATAATTATATAGGTTTCTTTTCCAGAATAAGAGAGATTTATACGTTCTTTACAATACGAAGAATGCAGCGTCCCAGAAACAAGTCTCTCCAGTCCATCTGTATTAACTGCTAGATGTATGGATGCAGAATTTTTAAGGTTAGGCAAGATTCACCTTGCATAAAAGCAGAAGATAAACTGCTTTAAGATCTGTAAAGGAAACTACGTTTTCCAATATGATTTCTAGTTAAAACTTAAAATGAAATAGAGCTCTCTAATACTATTAAGTGATATTAGTATTAAGTCTGCTACGTTAATAGATCAAATTTAGTAATTCAGCTTCCTTCTACCTCCTGCCTAGCAAGTGCCCAAAAATTGTTGTTTGGGGTTTTTTTTTTTGGTGTTTTTTTTTGTGTGTGTTTTTTTTGTTTTGTTTTGGGGTTTTTTTGGTTTTTGTTGTTGTTGTTGTTTGGTTTTTTTTGTTTGTTTGTTTGGGTTTTTTTGGGGGGGAAGGGGGGGGAGGAGGTTTCTTCTTAAGTGCACAAGCACCACCTAGAAAGTAGCAAACAAATTCGGGGGCAAAGCAAAGACGCAAACATCTTCTAAATTCAACAAGAAAGCTGACCTTGGTTTATAGTCATGATTCCTTGTATAGCTTTAAATGCTCCAACAAATTTGTGGTTTGTTCTGATATAATTACCATGAAACCAGAAAAATGCTGATTCCATCAAAATATAAAGTTACTTAGAGAAAATAATTGCACACCGCATATACAAGAGTTGGAGTAATAAAAACACATGTAGTGGGATTATGCAAAAGATGCTACCTATTGCTAATAGTCTGAAACATCATGAAGTAATGTTGGTACATTCTAAGATGTTTTTATTTTTAGTTCCTGTTGTCCTACAAAAATGTTGATGCTCCAGTTCCTTTAGTGCAGGACAAATGCTGAAACCAAACTAAACAAAAATATAAAAACACTAGAAGGCTATTTACACAAATGCATCCTCCACACATAATGTCATGAATTCAGAATCTTCAATACGCTGAGAGATCAAAACAATGTGTACAATGCTTTTTTTTGTTGTTGTTAACAAAAAACTCAGAAGGTTTTGTCTGTTTTTTGTTTGTTGGGGGTTTTTTGCGTGTGCTTTTTTTTTTTTTCTTTTTCAATAAAAGTAATAATCTTTTCCTTGCACATAAGTGTTTTTCCATCCCTTCTTCACTGCCTTCCTGCCAGATCAGCAGTCCCTATTACACAACAGGCCCTGCTAAAATGTCCGTCCCCATCCTTCTTATAGGCCCCTTTCAAGTACTGAAAGGCTGCAACAAGGTCTCCCGGGAGCCTTCTCTTCTCCAGGCTGAACAACCCCAACTCTCTCAGCCTGTCCTCATAGGAGTGGTGCTCCAGCCCTCTGATCATTTCTGTGGCCCTCCTCTGGACCCTCTCCAACAGGTCCACATCTTTCCTGGACTGAGGGCTGCATAGCTGAATGCAGTACTCCAGGTGGGGTCTCGCCAGAGCAGAATCACCTCCCTCAACCTGCTGGCCATGCTTCTTTTGACGCAGTCCAAGATACGATTGGTCTTCTGGGCTGCAAACGCACATTGCTGTCTCATGTCCAATTTTTCATCCACCAGTACCTCTAACTCCTTCTCCTCATGAGGTTCACACAGGCCTACTTCTCAAGCTTGTCCAGGTCCCTCTGGATGACGTCCAGACAGATAACATCCATAGCCCTTCCTTTGTCCACTGACATAGTTACTCCCTCACAGAAGGCCACTAGGCTGGGTCAGGCAGGACTTGCCCTTGGTGAAGCCGTGCTGGCTATATTGAGTCACCTCCCTGTCCTCCATGTGCCTTAGCATAGTTCCTAGGAGGATCTGTTCCATGATCTTCCCAGGCACAGAGGCAAGGCTAACAGGTTGGTAGTTCCCAGGGGTCCTCCTTTCTACCCTTTTTAAAAATGGGTGCGATGTTTCCCTTTTTCCAGTGCTGAGCTGTCAATCACAGACTAGGCTGGAGCAGGAGAGGACTGGCCTAAACAGGCGTGAGCAGATCCCCTGCCAGCCACTCACATACATACAGTATACATTATACCCCAGTGCATTTGCTCAGCAACTCTGCTCACAGCCTACCCTGACTACCGCAGAGGTAAGGAGAGAGGGAAGGGCACCACCCATGCCTCACCATCCGGTCTCCTCATACCACAGGGCCATGCTGCTGGCTTGCCCCGGCCTGCCCCGTGCTATGTGCAAGGTGGCACCCCAATCCTGCACTTCTCTCAGGAGCACATGCTGACCATTACTGAAAGGCAATTACAGATAGTGCTGGCCAGGGGTGTGGGAGGGGAAAGACAATCAAGTGAGAGGCTGCAGGGCCATGTGTCCCAATGGCCACCCCTGCTCGCAGCCTCTTGCTAGCCCAGTGGATGTGTGGACTTTGCCAATAAAGGCTGTGTGCCCTCTGAGCCGTCAAGGGTGACATTGCCGGGCATTACCAACAAAAAGTGACCAGGGTGACAGCACTCCCTCTTAGCGGTGCAGCGCCCACAGCCTCCTACCAAGGCCGCGATCAGATCCAGAAGAGGGGGCGGGGGCGAGCAGCAAGGAAGAAAGCAGTAACCAGTAACTGCTGAATTTGAAATTAAACACCCCACCTCCCGGTTTCCCAGCAAAGTAAACTTGTACTCCTCACTTCACAGCTAGCGCCCTCCCCCACCGTGCATACTCTGCCAACTCCTCAGGGAAGCGGGGCCCGGAGCGCCCCCAATCCTGCACAGGGCTGACCTCGGGGTGGCCAGAGCCCGTTCGCCCCGCCCCCAGCACATACTAGAGTGCGGCCAAGGGAACCTACTCCCTCAGCCTCGCTTTTCCCCCACGTCCCAGCCCCCTATAATCACCGGCTGTCATCGCCTTAGCAACAGGCTAACAAACTCCAGCAGGCCAATGACAAGGCGGGGACAGGGAGTGGGCTTCCGGACCATGCTAGAGTACGAGGTGTTGAGTTAAACTCCGCTCCCTGAGGCGAGTGTTCGCAGTCCTGCCCCTGCAGCCGAGGGATGGGCAGCGGTGTTCCAGGACAACTAAAGTTTTTACCTGCCGCACATGGAACGGTTCGCACCCTGTCTCGCTTCTGGTGTCAGAACGTGTCAGATCTGTCCCTTCCCTGCCACCTTTTGTTCCCTTTACAGACAAATGCAAGCACCTACTATCGGGGTCAGCATTTGGATCGACAGTCTGCATGCAAAGTCATTGCTGCTGCTGCTGCTGCTTAAGCAGACAGTTAAAAGCACGGGGTGGCCCACCTATTTGTAAGCATACATCCTGCTATGCACGTTTCTGTCATCTGCAAAACAGAGGTGAACGAACTTCCACATGAGAGTTATTTCCGAGGCGCAAGTACAAAGAACATTTGAGCTACAAAGCCACCTCATAAGTGACCTGTGCTTGCTTGCATCAGGATAACATAATTTAAATCAATAGCAACTCCACTCTGCTACAGTATCTCTGCAGTAAATATGTCACATATTTAAAAACAAACAAACAACAAAAAAACCACAAGCAAACAAAAAAAACCACACACCCACAAACAACACACCAAAACACCCGACCCAAATTGTGTAATCAGTTTTAACATTTTCTTGTGCTATGAATTAAATCGTCGCCACCACCTGACGCGTGCAACCAATCTGCAGAGAGAAGGAGTACTCCCTCCCTTCTTCCCAGGACCGGTCCCAAACAGGATTGAACCGCTTCTAACAAAGGGTGGAAACTTGAGAAAAAACAAGCTTAGAGCCCCCTTATACTTTCAAAATGTAACTACGTGAACAATAGATTAGCAAACTTAAGACCCACAATCCCGCTCACAATGTAATACCCCATTTCCATACCCAAAATAAGGGAATTATAGCAGGGCGCTTTCCATTTCTATAGGGGCTTCAAAGACCAGGTTTTCATTGAACGCAGGTTCCAGAACTCCCCAACTCAGAATCGATGCTCCGATCGTACAACCATGACCTCTTATTTGGCCTTTCAGACAGATTTTTACATTTGAGTCCCCTATAGAGGAGTCAAATAAAATAAATGAACGTAATTTATAAGTATACTAGTTTAGAACAAAGCAAGAGATCGAAAACTACAGGTGGGGTGGTGATAGCATGTCAAATTAAGCCACAGGGAATCTTTTATCTGCTAACAATGAACCAACCTTAAAAATCGTCACAGATCAGTCTGAAAGTCAGACCTATATCTATTATGTGTCAAAAAGTCTAGCGTTATGTTTTAATTACATTTATAATTCAATAAGATGCTACCAAGAAAGCAACTTACTGCACATTCATATCTGGTTTTGATTTAAAAATTGTTTTCCCCACAGAAAAACAAATCCTGCTAATATCACTAAGAAAAAAATGACATCGCATATAAAAAAAAAAAAAACAAACAAACAAAACACACCTCTGTTTAAAAAAAAATGCAAATCCTTATGAAAAGACTCTGTATTTTAACAGGTATTTTAAGAAAGCCCTGTTTGCAGGTACTCTGGAAATGCCCCTCAACATGATTTTTATATTAAGTAAACATTCAAATAACAAAAAACAAACAAAAACAAAAAACTCCCACCCCAAAACTAAGAACATAACCAGCACTTCCTCACCTTTAGAAACCGTGAACTCTGTGAGACTGCATATTAAAAAGGGATAAACCAAGACAAGGCAAAGATGTGTCTTTTTCTGGAAAAATGTCTGCACGTAGTGAATAAGTGAAAAGCTTACCTCTTTCGTGCCCGAGTAGAACATCCTTATGGTTAAAATACTCTACTTCTTCAGTGTAATTTTGCGTATAGGCAGTGTTGGATCCAGCATTTCTAGATTCAGTCCAACGTACTTTTGCATATCCTCTTGCATGAATTTTAAGAGATTTTACTCTAGTTTCCCCAGTAACTTCTAAACCGACCCTTCCTGAGACTGTGTCCCCGCTAGAATAGACGAGGATATTGCTACCATTGAGACAGTCAAAGCTTATTGTTAAGCTCTTCACCTTCCCCAGCACCATATTTTATAGCAAAGTGTATAAAAATATACTGTAAGGAGAGGAAACAAACAAACAAACAAACCAAACAAACAAACAACAACCAAAACCCCAAGGTCTCAAACAAAATGCGATCTTCACTGCACACTGAACAACGCCTCTGCCACGCAAAGAGCCTACCAACAAGATCAGCGTGTCCTCTACAGATACTTCATCAGAATTACTGAGAAAACCCCAGCGACGGCAGCAGTCGCCTAACGCTGCAATCTCCTTACAAAAACAGCTGCCCGCATGCTGCCAGCTCACTTTAAGAAAAAGCTTAGTGGAAAACAATTTCGCCGCGCATGCGCGAGTCGAGTCGTGGCGGTGGTTTCCTTTGCCGCTTGCGCGTATCTTCCTTGTCGTGTGCGTTTTTCTTATGTTATTGCTTCCGTTTCGTGCAGAGAGCTGGAGTACTCTCTGGTGGAGCCAGGGCTCTACTGTGAGCCTGCAGGGCGGTGTTGAGATAGGTATTGAAGAACTGAAGAGAAAAACGTCTGCGGCGGGGGTTGGTGAGGGCTCCTTGTCCAGAGGGCTTCGATCTCCGTCTTGTATCACTGCGTGGCACGGTCTGGGGGCCCTGGCTGGCTGTCTGGGAGGTGTCTCGGAAGGAGCCGGCAGCTGAAATCGGGCAGCGGGCGGTGGGCGCCGGGCCCCGGATTCTGGCCCGCGGCCGGCACGGGTTCTCCTCCCTCAGCCACGGGTTGCCTGGCTAACAGCAAAAATAGCAACGATTCTGTCAGGGAAGTGCTCGGCTTGTCTCTGAGTTACAGATCTCGCCCAAAGCTTTTGTTTTTCAAGCGGCCTTTGCCGGCCGGGCCCTTCGCTCTCTTCCCCCCCCCCCAGCAGTACCCATCGTATTCACTGAGGGGGTGAGGGTACAAAAGCGAGGCATTATACAAAAGTAAACATTTAAACCTCTATCAAGGTGAAGTTTTCTATGTTAATCCTTTTAAATGTAATTGTTCTACAGTATCGTAGTTTGGGGTCTGTTTTGCTGCTGCTGTTGTTTTTTTCCCCTGTGATGCCTTTCTTGGGTAAAGAAATGGCACCATTTCTTCCATTCATGGAGTTCAGACAGGAGGGTCACAATTCCTGTCCTTCCAGTTCTGGGTTCGTTGTCACCGTGTACCTCTGTCAGTGTGGATCTGCACAGAATTTAAAATGCACAGCAGTTACCTTCTGCAGGTCCTTGAAGATCTGCAAAGACCCAAATCTTGCTAACCAAGTAGATATTCATATGGATTTTTTTTGTATACATGTTGATAAGGAAGGGGACCTTCTTACATAATTTGGATATGGCATTGTGGTGGTTTTTTTTTTTTTGTTTTTTGTTTTTTTTTTAATGTGTTTTGTATACTTGGTAGTTTGCCGGTGTAACACCCACCCCCACCCCTCCACCTTATATGTGATCTACAGACAGCGTAGCCCTAACTTGCCTTCCTCTCTCAGTAGAATTGCTGTCTCTTGCCAAGCCATTTTTGGACACACAACTTCAGAATAACACGGCTGCCGTCATGATGCGAGATGTGTTCTAAGCATTTCATGCCAACTCGTAGTATATTAATTTGAGCAATTTGCAGGCTGTTTGAATCCCGATATGTTATACTGGGCAGCAGACAGCTCTTTCCAGTTTCTGGATTATAGTCTGGTGGAAAATGCAGTGAAGGGTAACCCTACTTCTCAGACATATTGGATCTCTTAAGAACAGCACTGATAAATCTAAGTTTCACTGCAACAGTGGCACAGCAGCAATTCAGAGAAATTTCTGGGGCTGCAGGCATGGTTCAGACTTCTTGGGTGTTTTTCTAAACACATTGATATTTCTGGGAAATTTGGATTTCTATGCAATGCAAAAATCCACAATCTTTGAAGCTCCCTGATTTGCATATATCGATATGCTGTTGTTATGATGTATGTTATGTTGTATGAGTTAATTAAAAGATATCCTGAATGATCAGATGTACTGATTTACATGAAAGTGACTCAGTTTTCAAGACTAGTTAGTGCTATAGGGACAACTTTTGTCCAAGATAAGAAGTAACAGGTGCCCTGGAGGTCATGCCCCCTCTTCTGGTCACACAGTCTGTTGTGATTGGGTGGCAGGACCAGTTGCCCCTTCCAGTTTACCCATAAGTACATCAGACCAGGAAGTCCCTTCCCCCTACATACACAGAGGACCACTGTTTGGTTGGGGTTTTTTGGGGGTGTGTGTTTTTGGTTTTGATTGTTTCCTTTGCTTTTGGGGTTTTTGTTTTGTTTTCAGATGCCGTTTTATGACAGGGAGCTGCCATTTTGTTAAACTTCAAAACCCATGTGTTTTCATACTGCTCTGTGATTGGCTGACAACCATTTCTTGATATCGTCATACTCACGTGTTCTCAGGCAGCCCTGTGGCTGGCAGGGCCAGCCACCCCTTTCTGTTTACAGAAGCGTGTCAGAAAAGGAAGCCCCCTCTCACTCCCCATATGTTTTCATACTGGTTTGTGATTGGCTGAGGGCTGGTTTCGACACTGTCATACCTACATGTTCTCAGTTCTCCCTCTGGTTGGCTGCCTGCTTCCTTTGGACCAGGAAATGCTCAGATATAAAAAATATATATATATATACTTTTATATACAACGTATACAATATATATACACACACATATATATATGAATGAGTGTACAAATATATATAAATATGTATTTTATTTATGTATACATAGATACGCTATTTTTATGTATCCTTATATATGTATATGTGTATCTATATAGAGACATATACGTTTATAAAGATATAGCATGATTGGCTGTTACTGTCAGATGACCTGGACAACAAGTGTCCCTGATAGTCTGCCAGAGCCATGGCATCACTTACAATCCTGTGTTTGCCATCAGTGATTGGGTGAGTCACCGCATGGGCGCGTTGATGCTCATCTCAGTAAAATTTGGTTTATAATGTGTTGGCAGACTCCGTTACTGTTCGGACCACGCTAATTGGCATAGCGAGCAGGAAGGAGTCTTTCTGACACCTGCTGGAGACTTTAGCAAAGGAACAAGGTTGGAGCTCTCCCTGATGGGTAGAGGATTGGGTCCGAGATAACTGGACGAACCACCAGGCCATCGGGGATGAATTTGAACAGTGGCATGAGGCCAGCCATTGCAAACAAGGTAAGGGCAAAGGTGCCTTGATTGGCCTCCTGAGTTGTGCCCTAGATGCTGCCTGGGCTTGAATTACTGGGCTGCATGGCGCCCTTGAACAGGAAGAAGCAGCTAAGCAAGAGGATGAGAGTGATGCAGCAGAATGGTGATCCAACTGCCTGGCCTCTCAAACCCGTGAATCAATATTGGAGCGTAAGTGAACCCCCTTGGCTCAGTGGGGCCCAGTTCCCTCGAGGCCCGGCACGATCGTCCTGGTACAACAGCCCAAGTTAGGGCCGCCATCTGCCAAGACAGTGATAATGATGATAACTGAGGAGTGACCTCGTCAATGTTTATAAATATGAAAAGGGCGAGTGTCACGAGGATGGAGCCAGGCTCTTCTCAGTGACAACCAATGATAAGACAAGGGGCAATGGGTACAAACTGGAACACAGGAGGTTCCACTTAAATATGAGAAGAAAATTCTTCACAGTGAGGGTGACAGAGCACTGGAACAGGCTGCCCAGGGAGGTTGTGGAGTCTCCTCTAGACATTTGCTTTCCAATGATAAGGTGCCTTAGAGTTTCCCACAGGTCTATTTTATCTAACAGAGAGGTTCTACTTGTCAAGCACACAAGGTCAGTAAAACAATTAGTGTGATGTATGTGTTTTCTCTATACCCCAGCTGCAAGTCACTTGAGCATGTTTACATTTCTCCTCCTCACCGTTCTTCTGCAACCCCCATACAAAGGCCAAGTGCAAGGTCCTGCACATGGGTCAGGGCAATCCCAAGCACAAATATAGGCTGGGTGGAGAATCGATTGAGAACAGCCCTGAGGAGAAGGACCTGGGGGTGTTAGTTGATGAGGAGTTCAACATGACCTGGCAATGTGTGCTTGCAGCCTGAAAACTAACCGTATCTTGCATCAAAAGAAGCACAACCAGCAGGTCGAGGGAGGTGATTTTCCCCTTCTACTCCGCTCTCGTGAGACCCCACCTGGACTACTGTGTTCAGCTCTGGGGCCCCCAATATAAGAAGGACATGGACCTGTTGAAGCGAGTCCATAGGAGGGCCACGAAGATGATCAGAGGTCTAGAGCATGTCTCCTATGAAGACAGGCTGAGAGTGTCGGGGTTGTTCAGCCTGGAGAAGAGAAGGCTCTGGAGAGAGCTTACAGCAGCCTTCCAGTACCTAAAGGGAGCCTACAAGAAAGTTGGAGAGGGACGTTTTACAAGGTCATGCAGTCCTGAAGGACAAAGGAATCCAGGAAGTCTGGTCTCTCGTCAACAAGGAAATCTTACAGGCGCAGAAGCAGCTGTCCCCATGTGCCGAAGTGTGAGTCATCAGGGAAGAAGGCCAGCCTGGCTGAATAGACAGCTTTGTCTGGCACTTAGAAATAAAATGAGAATTTATAACCTTTGGAAGAAGGGGCAAGCTACTCAAGAGGAATGCAAGAATGCCGTGAAGTTATGCAGGCAGAAAATTAGAAAGGCCAAAGCCCAACTAGAGCTGAGCCTAGCTACTGCTGTAAAAGGCAACAAGAAATGTTTCTACAAATATATCAGGAACAAAAGGAGAACTAAGGAGAATCTCCATGCTCTGGAGGATGCGGAGGGGAACATAATGATGGAGGCTGAGGTACTAAATGCCTTCTTTGCCTCAGTCTTTAATAGTAAGACCAGTTGCGCTCCAGGTACCCAGCCCCCTGAGCCGGAAGACAGGGGTGGGGAGCAGAATGAAGCCTCAGTAATCCAATGGGAAATGGTTAGCGACCTGCTACATGACTTAGACACCCACAAAACACCTTTTGTAAACATCTTAGTCCTGTAAATCCTATAAATTGTCAATGGTGAATAAAGAAGGCAGCTTAGGCCTAGGTCAGCTCTCTGCTTGGCCAGGCTCTGCGCTCCTTCCTGAACAAGATCTCTGCCTCTCCGTGAATTTCTGTCTGCGTCCCGGTGGGCGTCATTTCTAATCGCCGCAAATGGTGCCCTGTGTGAGTGTGTGACCCCTGGAAGCTCTTCATCGAGCAGTGTGTTTGGCGGCGACCACGCAATCCGACGGGTGGCCACATTAATCCCTATGGTAGAGATAGGGACAAGCAGTCCTCGGTGAACGAGAGAGCTGCGGGATTGCATTAGTATGGGGCAAGCCGCTTCTCAGGAACATAAATTGTATTTGCAGGTTTTACTGCAGCTATTACGTTCTTCTGGATATCGTATTTCTGAAAAGCAGGTAGCTTCGCTCCTGGTATGGGTGAGAGAGCACTGTGCTTGGTTTCCGAGTGAGGGGATGTTTGACAGTAAAATTTGGAAACAGATCAGGGAACAGCTACATGCGCAAAAGGATTCAGTTCCCAATAGTTTACATATTACTTGGAGATTTGTATACTCTGCACTACTGCAGTTGCAGTCGACAGAGCACATACTGCAAGGGCAAACGGGAGGATGGACAGAAAAACACAAATGAGCATGTTGCTAATGATTTGAGTCTTGACAGCACTCATCCTTTTGAGTCAGGCTCTGTCGATCTTGAGAAAGAGCCATTTTTATATCCATCATTAATGCCATCACAGCTGTGTAAAGATAAGGCCGGAATTTGTGTGGAGCTGGGTCAGGAGTCTCAAACTCTGCCCTCAGCACCTCCTTTGCCTGATTTTAATGATGCTTATACAGCACACAGTAACCCCTTCATGACTAAGACAGCAGAACACAAAGGGGTGATGCAAAATGCCATGAAAAGGCTATGGAGCACGGCGATTTTTCTTTCGCCTTTCCAGTTACTTACAAACCATAACAACCACCAGAACATGACAGAATACCTGCTTCTGTGTATTGCCTTTCTGAAAATCAAGCAGCTTGTCAGGAATGTGAGTTAATTGTTTTATTGGTTGTTGTTACAGTTGTTTCTTTGTGATATTGTTTGTATAAGTGCACTCACTGTAAGCCTTCTCCCCACTTGTCCCACTCGCGCCGCAAGCCGCTTCATGCTTCCCCCCCCCCCTCCCTCTTCTCATGGTTTTTACTTACGAGATGGGGTCGGGAACGACTGTTTCCAGTCATGTTCCTAAGAAATTAGTACTGGGAGGTGTTTTAGAGCATAGGAAAGCACTTGGAAATATGAGGAAGGACGATCTTGTGAAATATTGTAATTAATGGTGGCTGCTGTGTAAGTTCGATGATTGGGAAAAGTGTCCGGAGAATAGAACCTTGAAGTATAACGCTTTGTTGTTTCTAAAGCGAGAAGAGCAGGACAAAAATAAAACTCTACAAGAGATCATTGAATCATTTCAGACAATTTTACAGGCGGAACGGTTTGAACTTCAACAAGCTGGGAGAGAATTAACTGATAACACACAAGTCATAGAAAACTTGCTGAAGTCTGCGAGATACTTCTCCTTATTAACCTGTTTTCTTTGTAGGTATCTGTTTAAGCATATTACAGTTTAAATAAGTCTTTGCCTGTTACATGGTACAGTAAGTTCACAGACTGTTAAATAATGAGAATCCATGGACTCAAAATGTGCGTTTTGTGATAATACAGAAGATCGTGAGTAATTCAGTTCTTTACTGTGTGAATGTGATGATAAGATTTTGTGTGCAGTAGCTGTTACTTTTCTTTCTAGCATGCTAGCTTTATTCCAGTATCCAGACTTGCGCAACTCTGTGATAGGCTGTGTCTCATCTCGATGTGCTGGATCTGGCTCTTTTGTATGCACACCAAGTAAAGAATCCTGGTTTTGGGATAACAGTTGTAGCGCACCAGATGAGACACTAATAAAAACCTTGCCCAGTCCAGCTTGCTGCGGCGGGGGGGGGGGGGGGGGGGGGGGGGGGGGGGGGCGGGTGCCGATTGGGCTCCAGCGCGCACTGACCTGTTTTGTCAGTGTTTTGGGGAGATAATTACAAAATGGGAACCGGTTCCACTACTAAAATACCACCTTGCTCCCCCTTAGGATGCATCCTTATACATTAGAGTAATTGCTCTTATTGTTATTTAATAATCTTGAGACCAGAAAAGAATTGAAGTTGTTAAACTCTGATTCGCATTGAATTTGTGTGTTTGTTGGAGGTATGGGAAAGAACACTAAATGCTATGATGGATGTGAACTTGGAGGAGGTTGTATTTAAAAGTTGCTAGAATATGACCTGATTTGGATCTAGGAAAATTAAAGTAATCAATTGATAGTTAATATGCTGTTTATTGACATCTGTAAGACATTGCAAAAGGTACATGGAGCTGAGGAATGTATCTATTGCTCAGCTAATTAGAATAGCATATAGAGTGTATTATGGCTGGAATGAAATGGGAAAACAAAAAAGCAAAATATCCCAGGCCTGTGCTGTACTGTTTGAACATAAATTTTAGGCCTGTATCAAGCTGCAAGATAAACTTAGCTCCCTGGCAGCTCCCACTTAGCACCAGCAATTAACGCCACCTGCATGGCCTTGCCTGTATCTGAACTGTAGCAAGAAAAAAACCCAAAAAAACCAAAAACCAAAAACAAACAAAAAAACCAAACAGACAAAAAAAACTGGCTGCCCGCTTTTAAAGTGGAAAAAGGGGGGTTTTCTCTCCCCGCCACTGCAGCGATGTTGTAATACTGAATAGAGCAGTCTGAGGGTGAAATTTAAAGGCATCCCTAGCAGATCCGTAGTTCTAATGAAACTGGGAAATTAAACCAAAAATTTGTTAATAGACTTATTCTGTGGTAACTAGTTGTAAAAGGCTTCTTAGTAAATTCACCGTGATAGTTTTTGAGATTGTGGGAAAGAAAAAAAGACCATTTTTTGAAACCAATGGAATGCTAAATTTGGAACACAGTTTTAACAGCTGAATTCTTGTATTTGCCAGAAAGCCCTATACCTCTCTTGGGTCAAGATTTGTTAAGTAAATTGTAAGCTCAAATAACGTTTTCTGAGAATTCCGTTTAGTTGCATGTCCTACAAGAAGCTGCTTGGATGGTGCAGATCTGCCTGCTGCAAGTGAGAAATCTCCAAGGAAATTTCAAATGCTGTATTTCCACTAGTATGGGCAACCAAAGTATCCGTAAAGCAAACACTACACTGACAGAACTGAAACAGGACTTCGATCCAGTAAGGGAAAACAATATCCAATAAATATGACAGCCAAAATGGAGTTAGAAACTGTGGGAAACTGCAGCGGGTCTGTGGAATCCTTGACAGAAAATATGAGAGTAGAGATCAGCCTTGAGATATTAAGATTTACCCTTGAGGAGGATGGGAGTAAAGGAGTATCCGGAGAGAGGAGAGATGTACCCGTGAGAGAGAAGGGGATAGAAGAATAACATGGATGATAGAAAAATTAACCAATGAGATGTTAGTGCTGTAACTTGTAACCAATAGTGAAAAGACACATGAACTGGTAGAATTGTATAAAAATGCACTTGTAGCAATAAATGGTGCTCTATTTCTTTCATCTTGAAAGAACTCGGTCCATGTCGTTTGTCCGTCTCAACCGCGACATATGGTGACCCCGACGTGATCCTGCCTGAAGAGGATCTCGCCTAACAAGGTGACAGCGGAAAGCTGTGAACAGCCGAAGAGCTGTGGAGACGGAGCCCGGTACAGCTGATAAGAGCAGCCAAGGAGAGCTGCCGAAGATCCGGATCGATTGAAAAGACACCTCACTAAGGAGGAGGTGAGCTACCGGGAACATGGGGGGAAACTTATCTAAAGAAGAGAGTACTATATTATCTACGTGGAAGCTGCTTCTGAAGAAGCAGGGTGTTAGCCTTCCGGAGCTGACTTTAAGAAAAATGTTACTATGGGGCAAAGCACAAGGTTTAGAGGTTAATCCTGTGACAGCATTTAGTGTGTCACAATGGATGGACTTGGGAGATAAATTGTTTGATAGTGCTACCCAAGGGTCCAAGGAAGCAACTGAACTGTTAACGACGTGGCGCTTATTATTAGATACTCTGAAAGAGTTAAAACAGCAACAGGCAGAGGCGGCCGAGGGGGATGGTCTTCCTGGCTCTCCTGGGCCAGATTCGGAGGAAAAAGCAAGATTAAGTACTACCCCGACCCCCCCTGTTGCTAAAGAGCCGTCAAAACCGCCCAAGTCCATATTGTCTGATACGGATAAAGATCCGCGGCACTTAATTGAAAAGTTAAAAGGAATAAAGGAGGAGCGTACGTATGTGTGGCCCCGAGATCAGAAAAAAACTGTGAAAGAGTCGCATACATATGTGTGGCCCCGAGATCAGTTAAAAGCTATGAAAGACTCACATGAAAAAACAGCGTTATGGTCTCGGGAGGGGCCCTCAGAGAACCAGTCGGAGCACCAGTCGGAGCGGAGCAGTGCGTTCGGCTGACCGCTCCGTTGTCATCAATTACGGCTCAAACCTCTCCTCTATCATCAGCAACCGCGGTTCCGCCGTCTGTGTCACCGCCATTAATCACAGTTCAGCCCTCTGCCCCGCCGCTATCAGTCGCGGAAGAAAAAAAAAAATGGACATTTTTTTTCCCTATCCCCCCTTGCCTGGAGATTTAGGTGGGGAGGACCCCCCCGTGATGAGCCAGACTGAGCCAAATAACGTAATTCCTACAGATTTGGGTCCCCCCAACCTGCCCCCGCCTCCCTCCCACACTGAATTCCTGAGGGTGAGGGTAGAGTTTCAGAGCGTAAACCGAACTTACCAAAAAGCTGGGATTTACCCCCATTTTCAATTACAGTTAAACCACGGGACCCTGTGCGTTTCTGGAAGAGACGTTAATTGACACACCACAACTACAGGCACGATAACTTTCTGAAATCCTGAGGCAGTCAACAGACCTCGCATATCAAGCTATGATAAAGGTGCCTTAAACCAACAATGCAGCCAAATCATTTGCAACTATTAATCAGGGTCCCAGTGAGAATTACATGCAATTTATTGACCATCTCCAAGAGGCCATCAATGAGCAGGTTGAAAACTTAGAAGCTAAGGAAGCATTGGTGTTGAAATTAGCAGTAGAGAATGCTAATGTTTGCTATCTGCGAGTTTTACAGTACATATTATGTGTTTCTGTGTATTGCCTCTCTGAAAATCAAGCAGCTTCTTAGGAATGTGAGTTAATTGTTTTACTAGTTGTTTTTAAGTGCGCCGTAAAACTCTCTCCCCATTTTTCCCCAGTCGTGCTGCAAGCAGCCTGTGTTTTATACCCCTCCCTCCCCCTTCTCAAGGTTTTTACTTGCAAGATGGGGTCAGGAATAATTGTTTTCAGTTGTGTTCCTAAAAATCAGTATTGGGAGGTGTTTTAAAACTTAGGAAAGCACTCAGAATTATAAGGAAGGAAGATCTTGTTAAATATTGAAATCAGTGTTCGCTGCTGTTTACGTTAAATGATTGGTAAAAGTGTCTGGAGAATAGAATTTTGTTGCAATTAATGTTGTTTTTAAGGTGAGAAGAGCAGGACAACATAAATCTCTACAAGAGATCATTAGATCGTCACAGACAGTTTTACAGCTGGAAGGATTTGAACGTCAACAAGCTGAGAGATAACTGATAACACACAGGTCACAGTAAACTTGCTGAAGTCTGCAAGATGCTTTCCTCATTAACCTGTTTTCTTTGTGGGTATCGGTTTAAGCATGTTGCAATTTTGGTAGGTCTTTGTTATATGGTATGATAAGTTCACAGTCTGTTAAATCATGAGAATTCATTGACTCAAAATGTGCGTTTTGTGATAATACAGAAGATCATGAGTAATTTAGTTCTTTACTGCGTGAATGTGATGGTAAATTTTGTGTGTAGTAGCTGTTATTTTTTTTTTCTCTAGCATGCTAGCTTTATTCCAGCATTTAGACTTGCGCAACTCTGTGACAGGCTGTGTCTCATCTCGGTGTGCTGGATTTGGTTTTTCCGTATGCACACCTTGCAAAAAATCCTGGTTTTGGAATAACAGCTGTAGCGCACCAGATGAGACACTAAAAAACCAAACCAAAACAAAAAAAGGCCTTGCCCAGTCCGGCTCGGTGGGTGTGGATGGGTTTCAGCGCGCAACTGACTTTTTTTGTCAGGGAGACCCAGAGGTACCTCCACCTGGCTGAGCAGTGAGCGGCCCAAAGGTGCAATGCAAAAATTGAGATATTGTCTTAAATTGGTGTAACTGTGATCCATCTGCATATTTGAACTTGGTATATGGTTTTCATATCTGAGCTCAGTATTTTAGTTTGCATATTCATATTTGGTACCAAAAGAATCTTGTTTGGGGAGATAATTACAAAATGGGAACCGGTTCCACTGCTAAAATTCCACCTTGCCTCCCCTTAGGATGCATCCTTACACATTAGAGTAATTGCTTATATTGTTATAAAAGCATTTAAATTGTTAAAATGCTATGATAGCTGTGACTTTGGAAGAGGTTGTATTTAAAAATTGCTAAAATATTACCTGATTTGAATCTAGGAAAATAGACTAATGGATTTATGTTTATTATACTGGTTTATACTGGTTTTTGACATCTCTAAATTGTAAAGGGTAAATGGAGCTGAGGAATGTAACTATTTCTGAGCTACTTGAAATTGCATATAAAGTGTAGTTGGAATGAAATGGGAAAACAAAACAACAAAATATCCCAGGCCTATGTGCAGCTCATTGTAACTGAGGAGTTTGCCAGAGCCTCCCACTTCGTACCAGTGATTATACCAGCTGCATGGCCTTGACTATATCTGAACTGCGGTGAGAAGAGAAAGAAGAAAAAAAAACAGAAAAAAAAAATGGAAAAAAACTGTTTTCCCGCTGCTAAGCGGAGAAAGGGGGGCTTTACTCCCCCCACTCTGTCCTTTTTTTTTTTTTTTTTTTCCCCTGAAGTATTGTCGTCCATTTTTGTTGTGGCACTGTGTTGTTTTTCGGCTTTGAATCAGGGGTTGTTGGTGGTGTTTATTTTTGCTTCTGTCTTGTTTCCTAGGTTTTGGCACATCTGGGGAAAAGAGCTCATACTTTTACCTCCTTGCTGAAGTCAGTCTTTTCACACTGGTCAGCTTTGGGGGGTCACAGTGTTCAGTGCTTCTCTGGGTCAGACTGGTACTGATTTGAGTGTGGAGTGGAGCCAGGTTGGTTTGATGTGGAGTTCAGACTGATGCGTTTTCATACTGGGCTGTACGTCTTGCCATCTCAGATGGGGGCGAGAGGGAAGTTTTATTCCCCCCCGCGCCCCTCCCCCAAGCAATGTTACTGCTAGAGAGCTGTGATACTGCATGAAGGAGTCTGAGGGTGAAGTTTAAAGGCATCACCAGTGGATCCATAGTTCTAATGAAACTGGAAAATTAAACCAAAAATTTGTTAATAGACTTATTCTGTGGTAATTAGCTGTAAGTGACTTCTTAGTAAATTCACCATGCTAGTTTTTGAGGTCATGAGAGAGAACGAAAGAAAGGCCGTTTTTTGAGACCAATGGAATGTCAAATTTGGAACAAAGTTTAAATACATGAATTCTTATAGTTGTTAGAAACTCCTATACCTCTCTTAGGTTAAGATTCGTTAAGTAAATTGTAAGCTCAAATAACGTTTTCTGAGAATTCTGTTTAGTTGCATAGCCTACAAGAAGCTGCTTGGATGGTGCAGATCTGCTTGCTGCAAGTGAGAAATCTCCAAGGAAATTTCAAATGCTGTCTTTCCACTAGTATTAACAGCCAATGTTTCGATAAAGCAAATACTACACTGATTGATCTGAAACAGGACTTCGATCCGGTAAGGGAAAACAATATCCAATAAATATGACAGCCAAAATGGAGTTGGAAACTTTGAGGAATGAATTTATGACAACCTTACTGGCTGACTGTATTTGATTGGACTTGCAGATTTGTCTGTTTATGGCTATAACATAGAAACAACCTGTGGCTATTGTGGGACAGTATGATGAGATTGCTAGCAAACTGATATACTGACTGTTATATACCAATTGTCACTCTACTCAAGAAAATGCAGGGAATTAATTTAAGTTTCAATAGGCCATGATCCTTTTGTCATATATGTACCATTTGTGAAATTTAATTTTGATTTTTTTATTTGTAATCTATGTCTCTATAAATTGCACTAGCTGGTTTTCTTAACACCACAGCTTTTGGCATGCATAAATGTAAAATGTAAATTGCTGCAGAACCTGCAAGTCTTTAACATCAGGTCATAGGCCATACTTGTATTTGGTCTGATCCTACATACTTGCAAAGTTTTTGTCGATGGTTCTGGGAAGTCTCATAAAGCTGTAGTGGTTTGGTGTGAAGATAACAATTGGCATCATTCTGTAAATATTATTGAAGGTCCAACCCAATTAGCAGAACTTGGCACAGCTTTACATTACTTAGAGTTTTTTAAGGAGGAACCTCTAAATTTGATTTGTGATTCTGAGTACGTAGTCAAGGTCCAATGCACGTATCTGCTTCTGAACTGTGTTTTTTGTTTTGGTTTTGTTCTTTTTTAAAACAAAAAGGGGGGAGAAGTAGGGAAAGCACCACAAAACCAATTGTCAAAAGCATTTTATGTGATGAAATACTTTGCAAGTGTGACCCAAAACCATGCTAAATCAGAAAGAACCTACATTAGTTATGGCCAAATCACTAGTTAACGGTCAATGGAAAAGGCCACATCAATTGATAACCTGGGGGGAGAGATTCTGCTTGTGTCTTTACAGATCAAGGGCCGCAATGGTTGCTGGCACGAAACGTGAAACCTGTGTTATCTTCCTGACAATGATTGTTGCAGCTGCTGTGTTTTGGATGCCCGCACAGACAAAGACTAACATGTGGAGTACTTTAGCCAACATGACTGACCAGGATTCCATATGCCTAGCTATGGCATCTCCGGAAAACCCGTTCCACACATGCTTGGTTGGCATCCTCCTTGATGACTACAGCAGCATCATACATTTGTTTCAAATAGTGGTCGGTGCAAAGGCATTGCAACAAACTGTAATAATACTAACATGGCACTTTGGATTAACTGTCTCCCGGAAATAGACATTGAACCACAGGAACTGGAATTGCTGGGATCTGTGCCCATGAACGCTTCTATCCAGCTGGTTTGTGAAAAGGACAATATGCTAAAGCATGAATGGATAAAACTGCAAAATGTTAATGCTACCATTGGTGACTATAGAAATGAAACTCGATGGTGTAATGCCTCGCAGAAGAATCCAAGGGTTGTCATTGATAATGTGGCAACAGGGACCCCAAAACCTCCTGTATGGTGTATTCTTGATCTGTGAAGATAGAGCCTGACCAGGAATTCCTTCTAATGCTGTTGGAGGACTGTGTATCTTGGGACTATTAACTCTCTTAACGCCCAATGTATCTATGATAATAGATCACAGAAGAGCAAGATGAGAAAAACAGCTTTTGCGTGTATATGAGTCAAAATGTGATGATAATGTAGATTTTTGGGGATCAAGGTTAAGGGTTTTAGGATCTCTTGTATCTGGTGTTGGCACAGCTAAAAGCTTTAAATATTTTAGAAAATTAGGATGCTGGCTAGTTAAGCAAACTAACAGAACTTAAAAGGCTTTAAATGGACTTTTGTTAGATGTAGATTCTGTAAGACATGCCACATAGCAGAGCAGGGCCACGATAATTTTTTGTTATTAGCTCAAGGACATGGGTGTGAAGATTTTGATGAGATTTGTTAAATAAATTGCTTAGTGGTTGAGAGTTTTTAGGATGGTTGTTATCAGTAGTGAAAACAGGACTGATCATTTTGATGATTGTTGTGGTTGTGTTACTAATGTTGCCATGCATGATTTCTCTGCTGCAAAGGGCCCTGCAGCGGACAATGAGGGCAGCATTTTTAGCACAAACCAAAAAAGGGGGAATTGTGGGAAACTGCAGCGGGTCTGTGGAATCCTTGACAGAAAATATGAGAGTAGAGATCAGCCTTGAGATATTAAGATTTACCCTTGAGAAGGATGGGAGTAAAGGAGTATCCGGAGAGAGGAGAGATGTACCCGTGAGAGAGAAGGGGATAGAAGAATAACATGGATGATAGAAAAATTAACCAATGAGATGTTAGTGCTATTCCACTCAACACCTCCAGGCAGAGCAGTTCCAAGCCAAACGGGCACGGTCCCAGATGACTGAGTCTCCAAGGTCAGCTGGTTGGAGCTGGTGCAGCCAGAGTCGCAGTGGCAGATCTTGACAGGCTGGAGAGTTGGGCAGGGAAAAATTTAATGAAATATAACAAGGGCAAGTGTAGAGTCTTGCATCTGGGTAGGAACAACCCCAGGTTCCAGTATAAGTTGGGGAATGACCTATTAGAGAGCAGTATAGGGAAAAGGGACCTGAGGGTCCTGGTGGACAGCAGGATGACCATGAGCCCAGCACTGTGCCCTTGTGGCCAGGAAGGCCAATGGCATCCTGGAGTGTATTAAAAGGGGGGTGGTTAGCAGGTCAAGAGAGGTTCTCCTTCCCCTCTACTCTGCGCTGCTGAGACCACATCTGGAATATTGTGTCCAGTTCTGGGCC
Source organism: Nesoenas mayeri (assembly GCF_963082525.1). Lineage (NCBI taxonomy): Eukaryota > Metazoa > Chordata > Aves > Columbiformes > Columbidae > Nesoenas > Nesoenas mayeri. The sequence goes on from NC_137553.1 coordinate 14,406,404, forward strand.
CCCCAGTTCAAGAAGGATAGGGAACTGCTGGAGAGAGTCCAGTGCAGGGCAACAAAGATGATCAAGGGAGTGGAGCATCTCCCTTATGAGGAAAGGCTGAGGGAGCTGGGTCTCTTTAGCTTGGAGAAGAGGAGACTGAGGAGTGACCTCATTAATGTTTACAGATATATAAAGGGTGAGTGTCACGAGGATGGAGCCAGGCTCTTCTCGGTGACAACCAATGGTAGGACAAGGGGTAATGGGTACAAACTGGAACACAAAAGGTTCCATTTAAATTTGAGAAGAAACTTCTTCTCAGTGAGGGTGACAGAACACTGGAACAGGCAGCCCAGGGAGGTTATGAAGTCTCCAAGTTGTGGAGAGGCTATGCTTGTGTCTTTTGTCGCGGTTGAGACGGACAAGCAACATGGACCAAATTCTTTCAAGATGAAAGTAATAGATACCATTTATTGCTACAAGTGCATTTTTATACAATTCTGCCAGTTCATGTGTCTTTTCACTATTGGTTACAAGTTACAGCACTAACATCTCATTGGTTAATTTTTCTATCATCCATGTTATTCTTCTATCCCCTTCTCTCTCACAGGTACATCTCTCCTCTCTCCGGATACTCCTTTACTCCCATCCTTCTCAAGGGTAAATCTTAATATCTCAAGGCTGATCTCTACTCTCATATTTTCTGTCAAGGATTCCACAGACCCGCTGCAGTTTCCCACAATTCCCCCTTTTTTGGTTTGTGCTAAAAATGCTGCCCTCATTGTCCGCTGCAGGGCCCTTTGCAGCAGAGAAATCATGCATGGCAACATTAGTAACACAACCACAACAATCATCAAAATGATCAGTCCTGTTTTCACTACTGATAACAACCATCCTAAAAACTCTCAACCACTAAGCAATTTATTTAACAAATCTCATCAAATCTTCACACCCATGTCCTTGAGCTAATACAAAAAATTATCGTGGCCCTGCTCTGCTATGTGGCATGTCTTACAGAATCTACATCTAACAAAAGTCCATTTAAAGCCTTTTAAGTTCTGTTAGTTTGCTTAACTAGCCAGCATCCTAATTTTCTAAAATATTTAAAGCTTTTAGCTGTGCCAACACCAGATACAAGAGATCCTAAAACCCTTAACCTTGATCCCCAAAAATCTACATTATCATCACATTTTGACTCATATACACGCAAAAGCTGTTTTTCTCATCTTGCTCTTCTGTGATCTATTATCATAGATACATTGGGCGTTAAGAGAGTTAATAGTCCCAAGATACACAGTCCTCCAACAGCATTAGAAGGAATTCCTGGTCAGGCTCTATCTTCACAGATCAAGAATACACCATACAGGAGGTTTTGGGGTCCCTGTTGCCACATTATCAATGACAACCCTTGGATTCTTCTGCGAGGCATTACACCATCGAGTTTCATTTCTATAGTCACCAATGGTAGCATTAACATTTTGCAGTTTTATCCATTCATGCTTTAGCATATTGTCCTTTTCACAAACCAGCTGGATAGAAGCGTTCATGGGCACAGATCCCAGCAATTCCAGTTCCTGTGGTTCAATGTCTATTTCCGGGAGACAGTTAATCCAAAGTGCCATGTTAGTATTATTACAGTTTGTTGCAATGCCTTTGCACCGACCACTATTTGAAACAAATGTATGATGCTGCTGTAGTCATCAAGGAGGATGCCAACCAAGCATGTGTGGAACGGGTTTTCCGGAGATGCCATAGCTAGGCATATGGAATCCTGGTCAGTCATGTTGGCTAAAGTACTCCACATGTTAGTCTTTGTCTGTGCGGGCATCCAAAACACAGCAGCTGCAACAATCATTGTCAGGAAGATAACACAGGTTTCACGTTTCGTGCCAGCAACCATTGCGGCCCTTGATCTGTAAAGACACAAGCAGAATCTCTCCCCCCAGGTTATCAATTGATGTGGCCTTTTCCATTGACCGTTAACTAGTGATTTGGCCATAACTAATGTAGGTTCTTTCTGATTTAGCATGGTTTTGGGTCACACTTGCAAAGTATTTCATCACATAAAATGCTTTTGACAATTGGTTTTGTGGTGCTTTCCCTACTTCTCCCCCCTTTTTGTTTTAAAAAAGAACAAAACCAAAACAAAAAACACAGTTCAGAAGCAGATACGTGCATTGGACCTTGACTACGTACTCAGAATCACAAATCAAATTTAGAGGTTCCTCCTTAAAAAACTCTAAGTAATGTAAAGCTGTGCCAAGTTCTGCTAATTGGGTTGGACCTTCAATAATATTTACAGAATGATGCCAATTGTTATCTTCACACCAAACCACTACAGCTTTATGAGACTTCCCAGAACCATCGACAAAAACTTTGCAAGTATGTAGGATCAGACCAAATACAAGTATGGCCTATGACCTGATGTTAAAGACTTGCAGGTTCTGCAGCAATTTACATTTTACATTTATGCATGCCAAAAGCTGTGGTGTTAAGAAAACCAGCTAGTGCAATTTATAGAGACATAGATTACAAATAAAAAAATCAAAATTAAATTTCACAAATGGTACATATATGACAAAAGGATCATGGCCTATTGAAACTTAAATTAATTCCCTGCATTTTCTTGAGTAGAGTGACAATTGGTATATAACAGTCAGTATATCAGTTTGCTAGCAATCTCATCATACTGTCCCACAATAGCCACAGGTTGTTTCTATGTTATAGCCATAAACAGACAAATCTGCAAGTCCAATCAAATACAGTCAGCCAGTAAGGTTGTCATAAATTCATTCCTCAAAGTTTCCAACTCCATTTTGGCTGTCATATTTATTGGATATTGTTTTCCCTTACCGGATCGAAGTCCTGTTTCAGATCAATCAGTGTAGTATTTGCTTTATCGAAACATTGGCTGTTAATACTAGTGGAAAGACAGCATTTGAAATTTCCTTGGAGATTTCTCACTTGCAGCAAGCAGATCTGCACCATCCAAGCAGCTTCTTGTAGGCTATGCAACTAAACAGAATTCTCAGAAAACGTTATTTGAGCTTACAATTTACTTAACGAATCTTAACCTAAGAGAGGTATAGGAGTTTCTAACAACTATAAGAATTCATGTATTTAAACTTTGTTCCAAATTTGACATTCCATTGGTCTCAAAAAACGGCCTTTCTTTCGTTCTCTCTCATGACCTCAAAAACTAGCATGGTGAATTTACTAAGAAGTCACTTACAGCTAATTACCACAGAATAAGTCTATTAACAAATTTTTGGTTTAATTTTCCAGTTTCATTAGAACTATGGATCCACTGGTGATGCCTTTAAACTTCACCCTCAGACTCCTTCATGCAGTATCACAGCTCTCTAGCAGTAACATTGCTTGGGGGAGGGGCGCGGGGGGAATAAAACTTCCCTCTCGCCCCCATCTGAGATGGCAAGACGTACAGCCCAGTATGAAAACGCATCAGTCTGAACTCCACATCAAACCAACCTGGCTCCACTCCACACTCAAATCAGTACCAGTCTGACCCAGAGAAGCACTGAACACTGTGACCCCCCAAAGCTGACCAGTGTGAAAAGACTGACTTCAGCAAGGAGGTAAAAGTATGAGCTCTTTTCCCCAGATGTGCCAAAACCTAGGAAACAAGACAGAAGCAAAAATAAACACCACCAACAACCCCTGATTCAAAGCCGAAAAAACAACACAGTGCCACAACAAAAATGGACGACAATACTTCAGGGGAAAAAAAAAAAAAAAAAAAGGACAGAGTGGGGGGGAGTAAAGCCCCCCTTTCTCCGCTTAGCAGCGGGGAAAACAGTTTTTTTCCATTTTTTTTTTCTGTTTTTTTTTCTTCTTTCTCTTCTCACCGCAGTTCAGATATAGTCAAGGCCATGCAGCTGGTATAATCACTGGTACGAAGTGGGAGGCTCTGGCAAACTCCTCAGTTACAATGAGCTGCACATAGGCCTGGGATATTTTGTTGTTTTGTTTTCCCATTTCATTCCAACTACACTTTATATGCAATTTCAAGTAGCTCAGAAATAGTTACATTCCTCAGCTCCATTTACCCTTTACAATTTAGAGATGTCAAAAACCAGTATAAACCAGTATAATAAACATAAATCCATTAGTCTATTTTCCTAGATTCAAATCAGGTAATATTTTAGCAATTTTTAAATACAACCTCTTCCAAAGTCACAGCTATCATAGCATTTTAACAATTTAAATGCTTTTATAACAATATAAGCAATTACTCTAATGTGTAAGGATGCATCCTAAGGGGAGGCAAGGTGGAATTTTAGCAGTGGAACCGGTTCCCATTTTGTAATTATCTCCCCAAACAAGATTCTTTTGGTACCAAATATGAATATGCAAACTAAAATACTGAGCTCAGATATGAAAACCATATACCAAGTTCAAATATGCAGATGGATCACAGTTACACCAATTTAAGACAATATCTCAATTTTTGCATTGCACCTTTGGGCCGCTCACTGCTCAGCCAGGTGGAGGTACCTCTGGGTCTCCCTGACAAAAAAAGTCAGTTGCGCGCTGAAACCCATCCACACCCACCGAGCCGGACTGGGCAAGGCCTTTTTTTGTTTTGGTTTGGTTTTTTAGTGTCTCATCTGGTGCGCTACAGCTGTTATTCCAAAACCAGGATTTTTTGCAAGGTGTGCATACGGAAAAACCAAATCCAGCACACCGAGATGAGACACAGCCTGTCACAGAGTTGCGCAAGTCTAAATGCTGGAATAAAGCTAGCATGCTAGAGAAAAAAAAAATAACAGCTACTACACACAAAATTTACCATCACATTCACGCAGTAAAGAACTAAATTACTCATGATCTTCTGTATTATCACAAAACGCACATTTTGAGTCAATGAATTCTCATGATTTAACAGACTGTGAACTTATCATACCATATAACAAAGACCTACCAAAATTGCAACATGCTTAAACCGATACCCACAAAGAAAACAGGTTAATGAGGAAAGCATCTTGCAGACTTCAGCAAGTTTACTGTGACCTGTGTGTTATCAGTTATCTCTCAGCTTGTTGACGTTCAAATCCTTCCAGCTGTAAAACTGTCTGTGACGATCTAATGATCTCTTGTAGAGATTTATGTTGTCCTGCTCTTCTCACCTTAAAAACAACATTAATTGCAACAAAATTCTATTCTCCAGACACTTTTACCAATCATTTAACGTAAACAGCAGCGAACACTGATTTCAATATTTAACAAGATCTTCCTTCCTTATAATTCTGAGTGCTTTCCTAAGTTTTAAAACACCTCCCAATACTGATTTTTAGGAACACAACTGAAAACAATTATTCCTGACCCCATCTTGCAAGTAAAAACCTTGAGAAGGGGGAGGGAGGGGTATAAAACACAGGCTGCTTGCAGCACGACTGGGGAAAAATGGGGAGAGAGTTTTACGGCGCACTTAAAAACAACTAGTAAAACAATTAACTCACATTCCTAAGAAGCTGCTTGATTTTCAGAGAGGCAATACACAGAAACACATAATATGTACTGTAAAACTCGCAGATAGCAAACATTAGCATTCTCTACTGCTAATTTCAACACCAATGCTTCCTTAGCTTCTAAGTTTTCAACCTGCTCATTGATGGCCTCTTGGAGATGGTCAATAAATTGCATGTAATTCTCACTGGGACCCTGATTAATAGTTGCAAATGATTTGGCTGCATTGTTGGTTTAAGGCACCTTTATCATAGCTTGATATGCGAGGTCTGTTGACTGCCTCAGGATTTCAGAAAGTTATCGTGCCTGTAGTTGTGGTGTGTCAATTAACGTCTCTTCCAGAAACGCACAGGGTCCCGTGGTTTAACTGTAATTGAAAATGGGGGTAAATCCCAGCTTTTTGGTAAGTTCGGTTTACGCTCTGAAACTCTACCCTCACCCTCAGGAATTCAGTGTGGGAGGGAGGCGGGGGCAGGTTGGGGGGACCCAAATCTGTAGGAATTACGTTATTTGGCTCAGTCTGGCTCATCACGGGGGGGTCCTCCCCACCTAAATCTCCAGGCAAGGGGGGATAGGGAAAAAAAATGTCCATTTTTTTTTTTCTTCCGCGACTGATAGCGGCGGGGCAGAGGGCTGAACTGTGATTAATGGCGGTGACACAGACGGCGGAACCGCGGTTGCTGATGATAGAGGAGAGGTTTGAGCCGTAATTGATGACAACGGAGCGGTCAGCCGAACGCACTGCTCCGCTCCGACTGGTGCTCCGACTGGTTCTCTGAGGGCCCCTCCCGAGACCATAACGCTGTTTTTCATGTGAGTCTTTCATAGCTTTTAACTGATCTCGGGGCCACACATATGTATGCGACTCTTTCACAGTTTTTTTCTGATCTCGGGGCCACACATACGTACGCTCCTCCTTTATTCCTTTTAACTTTTCAATTAAGTGCCGCGGATCTTTATCCGTATCAGACAATATGGACTTGGGCGGTTTTGACGGCTCTTTAGCAACAGGGGGGGTCGGGGTAGTACTTAATCTTGCTTTTTCCTCCGAATCTGGCCCAGGAGAGCCAGGAAGACCATCCCCCTCGGCCGCCTCTGCCTGTTGCTGTTTTAACTCTTTCAGAGTATCTAATAATAAGCGCCACGTCGTTAACAGTTCAGTTGCTTCCTTGGACCCTTGGTAGCACTATCAAACAATTTATCTCCCAAGTCCATCCATTGTGACACACTAAATGCTGTCACAGGATTAACCTCTAAACCTTGTGCTTTGCCCCATAGTAACATTTTTCTTAAAGTCAGCTCCGGAAGGCTAACACCCTGCTTCTTCAGAAGCAGCTTCCACGTAGATAATATAGTACTCTCTTCTTTAGATAAGTTTCCCCCCATGTTCCCGGTAGCTCACCTCCTCCTTAGTGAGGTGTCTTTTCAATCGATCCGGATCTTCGGCAGCTCTCCTTGGCTGCTCTTATCAGCTGTACCGGGCTCCGTCTCCACAGCTCTTCGGCTGTTCACAGCTTTCCGCTGTCACCTTGTTAGGCGAGATCCTCTTCAGGCAGGATCACGTCGGGGTCACCATATGTCGCGGTTGAGACGGACAAACGACATGGACCGAGTTCTTTCAAGATGAAAGAAATAGAGCACCATTTATTGCTACAAGTGCATTTTTATACAATTCTACCAGTTCATGTGTCTTTTCACTATTGGTTACAAGTTACAGCACTAACATCTCATTGGTTAATTTTTCTATCATCCATGTTATTCTTCTATCCCCTTCTCTCTCACGGGTACATCTCTCCTCTCTCCGGATACTCCTTTACTC